>NC_061114.1:106736890-106806083 GCF_002878395.1 Capsicum annuum
TTTAAAATTTTTAAAAATATTTTAAAATTATTTTTAAAATTTTAAAATATTTTAAAATTATTTTTATATTTTTGAAAATATTTTTGAATTTTTTAAAAATATTTTTAAATTTAAAAAGATGGAGGGAAAAAAAGGATCTTTTTAGTTTTTTTTTTTTAAATTTTAATATTTTTTTTTAGTTTTTAATTATTTTAATGTAGAATTGATCAAAAATTGACCCCCACTCACAACCCCAGGAGAGTGGCTACACTCTCTTTGCCCTAGTCACCATGACCTTGCCACATAGGCAAGGTCAACGGTCAAAGAGTGCAAAATGTTGCTTTTTGATGGGTTCAAGGGTCCAGATGACAAATATGTAAATAGAAGTGTCTAACTTACAAAACCGACATAGTACAAGGGTTCAGAATGTCATTTTGCCTTTATTTTCCTTTCAAGAAAAAGTAAAACTTACTTTTGGTAAGAAAATCAAGGCAAAAATTCTACAAGTCTCTACTTTTTGGCTTGATTTTTTTCATTTGATCCACCTTCTTCACATGCATGAACTTCGTTCTTCATAAAATCTTCATCACTGCTGCTTGCCATGGTTAAAAATAAGATTTAAAATATTATGGTTAAAAGTGGGTTAATAAATATTTTGTTTTTATTTTTAAAGATGCAGCAACAACAATGTTGAAATAGGTTTAAAACTTCTTCTTCATATGTAGCTAGACAAAATTGTCATTATCGTTAAATTGGTTGCAACTTGATTTGAAACCGCTTTGAACCTATCTTTAATCTCGTTTCACCAAACTATTGGACCTTTGAACCGTAGGCTCTGATACCACTTGTTAGTAATAATGGTGAAAAATATTATTAAATTGTGTGTCTACATAATTACATTGACACCCTATTCATAGAACTACATTACAATTCTTTTCCAAGTAGGATTTTGTATATTATTCCTATTCCTACTCATATTCTAACAACAACCAACCGTGGTTTTTCCTTTAGGTAAAGAAATAAGCTCCCAAAGTACCATGATCATGCAAAACAATCATCTCCTTAATCATAGCCTTCTGCCAACCTGGATGAACCAATGGTTTCGCCATGGTTTTAGGAACTTTGACTGTGGATAGGCTAGTGATGAAGGCATGATATGAAGGCGACAGACGATGATGACTTAAATAAGCATAAATGGGAGTTTTATTGGCAGTAGTTCTTGTACCTTTGCAACCAGCAATGGGACGATCATCTAATAAGTGCTCGACTGAAGCATGAGACATCGTTGGAGCAGGTAATGAGTCACTAGGAGTGTTTTGTGTACCTGCATCAGTGTTAGAAATACTAATTGGATTAGCAAGCTCAGGAGGAGGTTGAAGTAGTCCGGAATAGAGCTTAAGAGACGCAAGTGGATCTGGGGCTGGAATAGTTGGAATTGGAAGGACTGATATTACCTTCTAATTTTCCGCATTAGGAGAAAAATACGGTGAAATCTCGAAAAAGGTAACATCTGCAGAGATCAAGTACTTATTGGTAGAGGGATCAAAACATTTGTAACTTTTTTGTAGACGAGAATACCGAGAAAAATACATTTAAAAACCTTGTGCTGATGTTTGTCTTTTTCGGGGTAAGGTTATGAACAAAACAAGTGCAACCAAACACACATGGAGGAAGGGGGAACAAAGTTTGGGCTGCATAGAGGACTGAGTGTGGACTCTTATACTGCAAAACAGATGAAATACGATTGATTAAATAATGAGCAGTAATAACGGCATCACCCCAAAAATATAAAGGGATATTATTGTGAATTAGCAATGTCCGAGCTGTTTCTAGTGTATGTCTGTTCTTTTGCTCAGCAACTCCATTTTGTTGAGGAGTATGTGCACAAGAAGACAAGTGCAATATGCCTTGGGATGACATAAAAGAACAGAGAGAAGTAGGGGAATATGTTTGTGCATTATCACTGATTAACTTCTTAATGGAAATACCAAATTGATTGCGAATTTCAGCACAAATGTTTTGAAAGATAAAGACCAACGCAGATCTATTTTTCATTAATAATAACCACGTGCATTGAGAATAGTCATCAATAAAAGTCACAAAATAATGAAAGCTTAAGGAAGAACTAACACGACACGGACCTCATATACCAGAATGAGCAATTTCAAACATTGAGGTGGCCCTATTAGTGACGTGCTTTGGAAAGAGGCACGAGTATGCTACTCAAGGTGATACGACTCACATTCTAATAAAGATAAACTAGATAAACTAGGGACCATTTTCTGCAGTTTTAAGAGACTCGGATGACCAAATTGACTATGGAGCAATTCAAAAGGAAACATCGGAAATGAAAGCAACATGCGGTATCGGGATGGATAGCAGGTACAGTCCCTGGAACTCATATCCTTTTCCAATTATCTGTCCCGTACTCCGGTCCTGTAGAAGAACAGAATCATCAAGGAAGGTTACAACACATTTTAGGTTTTTGGTTAATTTGCTAATAGAAGTAAGATTATATGAACATTCAGGTGCGGAAAGAATTGGTTTTAAAGGTATGAAAGGCCGAGGGTGAGCTATACCTATCCCCTTTACAATAGTCTTTGATCCATTAGCCAAAGTAACATTAGAGAGAGTAGAAGGAGTAGCAAGAGTAGAAAAAGTATTTTTGTTACTAGAAATATGGTCAGAAGCATCGGAATCAAGAATCCACTGTATAAGCAAAAGAGTTACCAGGTTGTACAGTGCAAACAGCTGATGAAGTTGATGATTGTTGCCTTGATGCTTGGTACTGAAGGTTGATGATTGTTGCCTTGATGCTTGGTACTGAAGGTAGTCATTCATTATAGTCTGCTCCAATTAAAGTGATAGATTGAGATGATCCATCCCTAACATCAGGTCTAGGCAGAATACCATTTCCGTTATGAGCCACATTGCTGTGTGTCTAGGACAATCATTATTGTGTGGAGACTTACCATGAAGAAGTCGACATGCCTATCTTACATGCACTGCCTTGTTACAATGGGTGCAATGTAAGAGAAGAAGCCGACATTCCTCTCTTCGTGTCCTACCTTATAATAATGAGTGCACTGCTTATTGTTCCTCTATTTCCCTTTTCTGTATCCACCTTGAAAATTAGGTTGGATAGCCATGATAGATGCATCATAAGAATTTGCCTCTGGCGGTGCAGATGTGATGTGTAGTAATCTTGCAAATACTTCTTCCAAGGTGGGAACAGATGGGCTAGAAAGAATTTGCTCACGAACTGAGGTTAGGTCTAGGTCTGCTCGCAACCCAACCAAAGCCAAAGCCATAAAGAACCTATCTTTTCGTGCCTCCTGATCATCCAATTTCTTAGTAAAAGGCATAAGAGAATCAAATTTATTCTTTAAGGATTCTACCTAACCCAAGTAACTCGCCATGGCCAGTTGATTCTGTTGTAGATGAAAAATATCAGTCATAACTTTGTAGATGAGTTGTATGTCATTTGTATATAAAGTTTTGGCTTTGTTCCACACTTTGCAACAAGTCTTACAAGAATGGAACAAATTTAACAACTTAGGATCAAGTGAATTCCGTAGAAGACTACACAATTGTGAATCTATTTTAACCCAACCAGGTCTATCAGCTGGCCCAATATCACTACTTTTTTTGTGCAAATGATCTTCAAAACCTTGACCTGTAAACCACAATTCTACAGAGGCTGCCCAAGAGGTGTAATTACCATTTCCATCCAACTTTACTCTAGTAATTGCAAGTGATGGTTTAGAGGAAACAATTGACTTAACAATCTGATTATCACCCTTTTTTTTTTTTTATTTGGTTTCTTCTGGACGATTAAGAAAGATATATGAATTTTCAGAGAGAGAGATAGGAAAGAAGGAATTTATACAGAAAATAAATGACTTGGAGAAAGAGAGGTGAAACTCGAGAACATTCTGATATGCTTGATTGGCAACCAATTGATTGATCCCTCCCCTTTTCTGTTTTCAGATTCTGGTACTGAGAAATGAACGTTCAGAGGGGGTTAGAACCCCAGGCTGTGATACCATGTGAAATTAAAAAGAAGAGGAGATATTGGGAATCGTATTGAATGATTATTCCCCCAAGTTCATGGGATTAAATAGCTGATACAGATAATGTAAATAAGGAAAGAAAATAAGAATATATTACACAATCTCTTAATTGCCTGATTCTAGGGATTAGAAAATATTCTCATGTCTACACACTAAGTATACCATATTTCACACACAATTGGAAGTGGTAACATCAGAGGAGTTAAGTTTGGTTGGAGATGATGAGGATGGTGAATTTCATCTGGGACAGTTTCTCCAGAGATTGTTTCCTTTGATGTCTCCTCATTTTCTATCATATTTTCTTGAGCCTTTGATGGAAGACAACCTAGTATGTCTACCATGTAGCTTTCAACATTCCTCCTTGGTATGCTTTGGTTTCACACAGTAATCACATTGCAAGTGATTTATTTAGAAGTGATTGCCTTTCTTTGTTCATGAAAGACAATTAACCCGAACTTCTTGGTTGGTGTTGGATATATCATGATACCTACTCGACTCTCTTCCTACTGGGCTTAAGAGCATGCATCCTCGGGAGATGGAAAAAAGAATTTAACTGAGAACGTGAGAACGTGAACCCTGATTTGATCATCCTCTTTGCTCAAACCGACCAAAAAATCATATACCAACTCTTTACAAATCAATTTTTGGAATAGGACTACATACTCAATACACGATGCTTATACTTGGAGGTCCTTATAGTAGTCTATCTCCTGCCACAACCCACTTAATTCAAATAATAACGAGAGAAGTGTTGAAAACACCTCCAAGCGCGAATTATTACTTTAGTCTTCAAACTATACCTAGTATTAGAAACACTCCTAAACTTGACTAAATAAATTTAAAAACACCCCTAAGATGCCACATTGCATAGCAAGTAGTCTTAAACTCTTGTAGGCGCTTAAACTGCTTAAAATTAATGCGACATAAGCATTCAACTGTTAAAAACCTCCATTTTTAACTTTTTCCTTTAATTTTCATCTCACTCTAACTGCTACCGCAACCGATCTTCTTCCTATTTAAGTTTTTCTCCATTAAAACACACCCCAAGTTTGAACTTTAATTTTTTCTTTTACTATATCTATTTAATTGCTAAATTTTTAACGTCAATTGCTTTGACGACTATATGTTGGAGATGTGGATTTTCGACAGTTTTAGAAATTTCATGGTCAGATAACAATCTTAGAAGGAGATTTAATTAGAACCACCCACACTAAATAAACCACAAATCAAAATTAAGAGAGATTATTACCAATACATTTATCAAAGCATTTTAGGCTAAAGTCTCTTGATTTCCATGGAAATGAAAATCAAAGGGTTATGTTGGAGAATTCTAAGAGAATTATGAGGAGGAGAAAAAGAGTTCTAGGGATTTGAGACAATTTGTAGGGTGATTTCATCGGATAGGTTATTTTAGTCAGTTTATTTTTTAAGTATCTTTTTTCTTTTCTTCGTGGCTTTAGAGAAAATATATTATTTTCCCCTAAACTTGTCGGCATAACTTACTTTAGATCTTTAACACCCCATAACAACTTTATGTTTAATTAATTTCAACCCCTAAGGCTGATGTGACCAAAAAAAAAAAGAAAATAAAATAAAAAAATGCATGTCTTGTTTTTTTTTAAAAAGACCTACTTTATTATTTATATTTATATAAATATCAGAAAAAGAAAGAAAATAAGAAAAGAACCTCCCCTCTCCCCTTTCTTTCCCTACCCCATTCTAACCCCTCCCCCTTTCCTTCTTTCCCCACCCTATTCCAACCCCACTATTCTAACTCCAGCAACCTTTTCCACCGTAAACAGCCTCGCCCCATCTCACCCCCGCTCTGATGTGCTATTAATTCTCTCATAAAGCTATTAGCTTTTTTATAATTCAAGCATCATTGACTTATTTCTTGTTGATTGCTAAAATAGAGGAATCAAGAAGTTGCATTTTAAGTGTTTCTTCTTCATCTATCAAAACGTCAATTGAATAGGTGCCTCATCTATCCTCCACCTCTTTGACGGAAATGGTGTAGATGAAGAAAAAATGGTGTGTTTGACGGAAATGGAATTGATGCAAAAGAATAAGAGAGGAAGGAGGGTGGGGTGGTCTTAAGAAGAAAGAAAATGGGGTGGGATCAGAGGTTTTTTTTTTTTACTATATATATATATATGTTGTGGGGGGGGGGGGGGGGGTGGTTGGGGGGGGGGGGGGTTGAAGAACGAAACATTTCTTTTTTTTTTTAAATTTATATAAGTTATATATATATGAAATTATTTTTTAAAAATACTTTTCTTGCGTGGCTTCAACCTGGCCGGGTGGCGCTGATGTGTGGGCGCGTGTAATGCACTCTCCGTTGTGAGAGTGGTATTATATATTTAGGGTGGTATTTAATTCACTTGAAAGTTATTAAGGGAGTACATAATTGTCCGTGTAGTTTAGAGTCTAAAGTAAGTTATGCGGACAAGTTCAGGGGTGAAATGATGTATTTTCTCGTCTTTAATATCCACGTAGATGCACATACATAACACATCAGCACATAAGTTCAACTGGACTGCGAGTGAACACACGTTAGTCATAGATATGGCAAAATGGGGGCGTTTTTAAATTCATTTAGTCAAGTGTATGGGTGTTTGTAATACTAGGTATAGTTCGGGGACTAAAATAATAATCCGTGCCAAATTTGGGGATGCTTTCAACATTTCACTCAATAATAATTAGTAATGGTCAACTCACCTTTCTTCGTGCCATGGATTTTATTCAGAAGTTCAAAGATCTACTCCTCATTTTCCTTGTGAAAAATAAGTTTGGTTAGGTGCGTTCCAGATTTTTTCAGTGGTGTCAAACAATTGATACAATTTGGAAATTCGGGGTGCATGGTAGTCAAAAACCATCTCATAATAAGTTAATTATCAGAATCCCATTGGCCAAAAGCAGCATCAGACACATCAGGTTGTTTCTTTGCTAATAATATAACCAAGCAATGTTTTGGAATTTGATTAAAAAACAAACAAGCCCTTGACCAAGCAAGATAATGCCAGCCCCATCCAGTTGCACAACACTGTTTTGTGAAAGAGAGTTATCATCTACTGCCTTTATAGCCTCCATTATTTGAAATAATAATCCAAAAAAAGAGTGCGATTTAAGAGAGATCTGTCTAGGAAAGGGACTGATACATCGGAACCCAACCTTCACTGCTTGGAAATTATTGGAATTTGGATGGTAGGCTCAAAGTAGGCCTGCAACCCCAAGAAGTAAAAACCTCTTGAAAAAGTCGTCGTGAGGTGATCTACCAAGCTGCTTGTTGGAGTTTGGTCGCCGGCAATAGTGAAACCTGTGGTTGTGTTTTTTTTTTCACTAACACTGGCAAAAAATTGACGTGTACGACTACCCTTTTTGACGCGAATAGTGAAAGAGGGAAGAAACTTGACCTCTTGAAACACCTTGGAGCCCTAATGGTGCAGAGTGAGATAATTCACAGAAAAAAGGCAAAAAATAACTCTGATATCATGAATTATTTGAGAAAGAAGAGATTTCTTTGTATTCGTATTGGTCGTATTCCTGAATTTGCAATGTTTTCTGTGTCTTTACATCACAAGAACCAGGGTACTTATACAAATAGTCCTATGACTAATTTAGGTTAGACAATCAATTACAACTAATAACCATAAAATAAATCTGCCCCCACAGTAAAGCTAGAGAAGAACATCTCCTAGAATCAAGCTCTAATCAACAATCAGATATTGGGTTTCATGGGTTTATTATTTTACTGTTTTTTCTTCTCGTGTGATCAACTTCATTCAACACTGTAGCTGCTTCTCCCTTTTCATTGCGTCACATACTTTTTTCTAAGAATCTAACTCTGTAGAATTTTTTTCATAACAGAACTTTTCTATTGTATATCCTTTCCTTGTTCAATACCGTCATAATACTAGTTATATCTCAGTTTCAAAAAAAAAAAAAGAAAAGAAAAGAAAAGAAAGAGCTAGTTAAATAAGGTTTTTCTAAGAATCTAACTCTGTATGCTTATTATGATTCTTATGTTGGTTATAGTGAATCTCCCAAAGGTGCAAATGACGCATCAACATTTCAGAGAAAGGTCTGTTAATGTACTAACTCTTGTGCATTACTTCATCTTCCATACTGACAATGCTTTTGCATTCAAGTGCTGACATATTGTTCTTTATATGCTCTTCCAATAAATGTAAATAAAACAAGTTGCATGGAAATGAATGCTATAGTTAATTGAATGAAAAAAACGATTGAAAGACCATTCTGCGGATTGGCAGACTGGTCTTACATTTGTGTTATTAGAGGGTGCTTGAATTAGCTTTTTTTAAATGACTTATAAGCTAAAAGCTTAAAGCCAAAAGTAGGTTGATACCTACTTTTGGCTTTTGGCTTTTTTTTTTCAAATACTTTTTAAGCCTAAAGTAAAGTGCTTAAAAGCACGTTGTGTCTTTGCCAAACACTTCCAAAAATTATGAAGTGCTTAAAAGCCAAAAGCACCTAAAAATAAGCCAATCCAATTACCCTCATAAACCTTTATTAATACTAATCCAGGTTCTTTTACCTTTTGAACTTGGTATTATATATCTATGTAAAACAGAAATTAAGGAAGAAAACTAGGGTTTTTTGAAACTTATGGATGCAGCTACAAAATATGGTTAGCAATAAAGAAATTGCAATTCTGTAACTATTTATGGTAAGATCACTTGTATTTATTGTCTGGAATCTATTGTAGGGAGCAAGTCACCACAAGTACTTATGATTTGACATCTTTAACATCAGAGTTAGTGTACGAAGATCATTTCTTCATTTCATTTGTTGTATCAAACTGGGAGCACTGCATTTTATTGATCACTCCTCATTATAAATATTTTGGATGAAAAAGGAAAAATTGCCCATCAATCTGCAAATTTAAAGCTTGTGAAGTATGCAGTTCCCCAATTTATTTGCACAGTGCTTCATAATTGATAACAATAGAAATCTCTGATACAAGATTCTTAATTAGAATATATTCTTCTCCAAAAAGTTTCACATTTATCCAAGACAAATTTGTAAGTAACCCAAATTTGCATCACTGTTTCAGCCTCTTTCTTCTTAGTTGTTCGAACTATGTCAGTAATCTATCCATTCAGTGTGTCAGAGGACATGCAACCTGACCATTGTTATGAAACAATTTACACAAAACTTTCCAGTCACGGATTACATAGATATGTTTACTTAGACTATGTCTTATACTATTTTCAGATTACGTGTAACAGAAGTCTTATACCTGAAAGCTTGAGATTGTTAATATGTGATTGCTTTATGATTTTTTGAAGGGGAATAGGATCCTCATCCTTTTACCTTACAGGAACTTAGCTTTTGACTTTGTTAGTTTAGTGCACCTTCACAACTCAAGAGCGGTATGTGTGTGAATTGGGCTGTACCAAATTTTCTTCACTCCTAAAATTTTCCTCAGAACATGATTCTTATGAATACAACAACAACAACAAACCCAGTGTATTCCCACATAGTAGGGTCTGGGGAGGGTAAAATGTACGCAATCCATACCACTACCTCCGGAGAAGTAGCAAGGCTGTTTCCGATAGACCCCTGGCTCAAGACAAAGAATATTAATCAAATCCGCAAAAAAGCACGTAACAAGACGACAAGACATGAATACACCACCCACAAGGAATAGCAACCAAAGAATAGTACACCATCGCAATACAGTATGCAACAAGGTAGCACACTAAGAATAATACACCCACCAAGCTACGCCCTACCCTACTGACCCAAACTGACACTAGCCTTGTATCCTAATACGCGACCTCCATAACTTCCCATCTAGGGTCATGTCCTCAGTGAGCTGTAACTGCTCCATGTCCCGCCTAATCACCTCTGTCTAGTATTTCTTTGGCCTACCCCTGCCCCGTTTGAAGCCATCCAAAGGTAGCCGCTCATACCTACGAACCGGTGCATCTGTGCCCCTTCTCATCACGTGTCCGAACCATCTCAATCGGGTTTCCCACATCTTATCCTCCACTGAAGCCACTCCAACCTTCTCCCGGATAGTCTCATTCCGAACTTTATCACCCCTCGTAAGCCCACACATTCAACGCAACATCCGTATTTCTGCCGCCTTCAAATTTTGAATGTGAGAATTCTTGACTGGCCAACACTCCGCTCCATACAACATGGCCGGGCGGACTGCTATCTTGTAGAATTTGCCTTTAAGCTTGGGTGGCATCTTCTTATCACACAACACCCCCGAGGCGAGCTTCCACTTCATCCATCCCGCCCTAATACAGTGAGAGGCATCCTCGTCGATCTTACCATCCCCCTGAATCTTGGACCCGAAATACTTGAAACTATCTCTCTTACACACCACCTGGGAATCCAACCTAACTACCACCTTGTTCTCCTGCCTCAAGCCATTAAACTTGCATTCCAAATACTCGGTCTTGCTCTTACTCAACCTGAACCCTTTAGATTCAAGGGTCTATCTCCACACCTCTAATTTGTCATTGACACCTCCCTGTGCCTCATCAATCAAAACATCATCTGTAAAAAGCATACACCAAGGCACCTCTCTTTGAATATGCCGCGTTAACACATCCAACACCAAGGCAAACAAAACGAGCTAAGAGTAGATCCCTGATGCAACCCTGTCAAGACAGGGAAATGATCTGAATCACCTCCCACCGTCCTCACCTGGGTCTTAGCTCCATCATACATATCCTTGATTGCTTTGATATACGCCACCGGGGCCCCACTAACCTCTAAGCATCTCCAAAGAACCTCCCTAGAGACTTTGCCGTATGCCTTCTCCAAGTCGATAAACATCATGTGCAGGTCCTTTTTCCTTTCCCTATACTGTTCCACTAGTCTCCGCATCAGGTGAATCGCCTCCGTCGTCGAGCGCCCGAGCATAAATCCAAATTAGTTCTCCGAAATAGACACTATCCTCCTCAACCTCAACTCGACCACTCGCTCCCAAATCTTCATAGTGTGACTCAATAACTTAATACCCCTATAATTGTTGCAACTCTGAATGTCTCCCTTATTCTTATATAGAGGGATCATAGTACTCCATCTCCAAGCCTCGGACATTTTCGCTGACTTGAAAATGCCGTTAAATAAATCAGTCAACCACCTTAAACCTGCCTCGCCAGTAAGCTTTCAAAAATCCACGGGAATCTCATCAGGCCCCGTCGCCCTACCCCTTCACATCCTGCGAACAACCTCTCTAACCTCCTCCATCTTAAAACGTCTATAGTAACTAAAATCACGACACTTCTTAGAGTGCTCCAGCTCCCCTAACACAATAGCTCTATCCCTTTCATCATTCAAGAGCCTATGAAAATAAGACTGCCATCTTTTCTTAATGTGACCGTCCTCCACCAACACTTTACTATTCTCCCCTTTAATGCACTTCACCTGGTCGAGGTCACGACCCTTCCTCTCTCTAGCCTTAGCAAGTCTAAACAACCTCTTTTCCCCTCCTTTCTCCTCTAAAGAACTAAAACAAATAATATCTGAAAAATAAAGAGAATTAAAAATAAGGAGAGAAAGGCTACAATATATCATAATTGTTGGAGTATGTTAAGAATCAATAAATACACAAAGGGAAGAAATATCACATTTGGAATCACAAATAGATAACTTAGAATACATATATCAACATGACCTATATACAATTAAGTAGATAAAATGAACAAAGAAGAATTTATAATAGATGAAAAAATGTATGAAAACTATGAAGGATTAAAAATAAGAATAGTTTTTTCTAATTTAGGAAGAAGATACAAAAATAGGCGAACATTTATATTTAATGCTAGAAAAAAAAAATTAAAATTAGAAGATAAGTTAACAGTTATGGTAAGGATCACAAAAGAAAATGAAGAAATAGATAGGAAAAAAGAAATAGATAAGATAAAACAACAAACTACGGATGAAATACGGAAAATAGAAGAAATAAAAAATAATAGGATTTCAGAGTTAGAAAAGGAATTGCAAATGCTAAAAGATTTATATGAAAAAAGACAGAGAGAAAAAGACGAAAAGGACAAAGAACAAAAACTATTAGATGAAATAAACCAATTTAAAGAAAAATTACAAATAAGATATGAAGAATTAAAGGCCAATGAATTAGAAGTAAATACAATAGATACTGGAAAAATAAATGATTATGATTCAGAAGATAGTGAAACATATACAAAAATTTTAGAAAGAATAGAAGATCTAGAAATTAAGGAAAAAGAAAAGCAGTCAATAAAAAAGTAGAAGAAACAAACACAGAAGTTAATACTGTTGATAAAAAGGACGACAAAAATATAATACCTAGTACATCAGAAATAATTGTTCAAAAGAAAAGCTAGATACAGAAAAGAAATTTTTATATTCCTTTCTTCTATAACAATTATAACACTTGCATTCTTTTATAGATTTCTTTCTTCTATATGGTCTTTTATATTTATAATTTTTTACATAATATCATCATAGCCCATCTCTGCCGATGGGCTATGATGATGTGCATGGAGGCTTCAGGTTCGGGGATAGGAATGTTGAGGGAGCAGCTCTCTTAGATTTTGCGAGGGCCTTTGGGTTAGTGGTTGTGAATTCCAGCTTTCCGAAGAAGGAGGAGCATCTGGTTACTTTTCGTAGCAGGCTAGTCAGGACTCAGATTGACTTTTTGCTGCTTAGGAAGGGGGATAGAGCATTGTGTAAAGATTGTAAGGTAATCCCAAGTGACCCAGCATAGACTTTTGGTGATGGACTTGGTTATCAAGAAGGGTAAGAAGAGACGGGGCGGGGAGGGTCGACCTAGCGTTAGGTGGGGTGGCCTGACTCCAGTTAGTGCCTTGGAGATAGGGATGAAGTTGGAGGGGATGGGGGTTTGGGAGGGTAGGGGGAACGTGGATAGTATGTGGGACAGGGCTGCGGGATGCATCAAAGAGTCTGCTAGAGAGGTGTTGGGTGTCTCGAGGGGCTGGTCTGGCAAGTATCGGGGGGATTGGTGGTGGAATGAAGACGTTAAGAAGAAGGTGGAGACGAAGAAGGCGGCTTATGTTAAGTTTGTGGAGAGTAAGGATGAAGAGAAACGGGTTAGCAGAGAGAAGTATAAGTTAGCTAAGAAAAAGGCTAAGTTACCAGTTACAGCTGCTAAGACAGCAACTTTTGAGAGTGTATAAGGGGTTAGAGGAGAAAGGCGGGGAAAAGAGGTTGTTTAGGCTTGCCAAGGCTAGGGAGCGGAAGGGTCGGGATCTAAACCAAGTGAAGTGTATTAAGGGGGAGGATGACAGAGTATTGGTGGAGGATGCCCTCATAAAGATAAGATGAAAGTCGTATTTTCATAAGCTCTTGAATGATGAGGGGGACAGAGGTGTTGTGTTAGGAGAGTTGGAGCACACCGGGGAGTGTCGTGATTTTGGCTATTGTCGGCGTTTTTGAGTAGAGAAGGTCAGTGAGGCTATTCGCAAGGTGTGGAGGGGCAAGGCGACGGGGCCCGACGAGATTCTGGTGGATTTTTGGAAGTTTTCTAGCGGGGCTGGGTTGAGATGGCTGACCAACCTGTTTAACAACATTTTCAAGTCCGCGAAGATGCCTGAGGCATGGAGATGTAGCACGATAATCCCATTATATAAGAACAAGGGTGACATTCAGAGTTGCAACAACTACCGGGGTATTAAGTTGTTGAGTCCACGATGAATATTTGGGAGAGGGTACCGGGGTATTAAGTTGTTGAGTCCACGATGAATATTTGGGAGAGGGTGGTGGAGCGGATGTTGAGGAAGATTGTGTCTATTTCGGAGAATCAATTTGGTTTTATGCTTGGTCGTTCGACGACTAAGACAATTCACCTAGTGCGTAGACTGGTAGAGCTGTATAGAGAGAGGAAGAAGGATCTTCATATGGTGTTTATTGACTTGGAAAAGGCGTATGACAAGGTCTCTAGGGAGGTTCTTTGGAGATGTTTGGAGGCGAGGGGGGCCTGTGGCGTACATCAGAGCGATTACGGATATGTATGAGGGGGCGAAGACTCGAGTAAGAACGGTGGGAGAAGATTCTGAGCATTTTTCGGTCCTGACAGGGTTGCACCAGGGATCAACTCTTAGTCCGTTTTTATTTGCTGTGGTGATGGATGTGTTGACGCGGAATATACAAGGCGAGGTGCCTTGGTGTATGCTTTTTGCGGATGATGTAGTTTTGATTGAGGAGTCGCGGCAGGTGTTAGCGATAAGCTGGAGGTTTGGAGGAAAACCCTGGAGTCTAAAGGTTTCAGATTGAGTAGGACCAAGACGGAGTATTTGGAGTGTAAGTTTAGTGACTCGAGGCACGAGGAGGAGGTGGTAGTGAAGTTGGAATCTTAAGCAGTCTGTAAGAGGAATAGTTTTAAGTATCTTGGGTCTACGATTCAGGGGAATGGAGAGATAGATGAGGATGTATCTCACCGTATTAGGGCAGGTTGGATAAAATGGAGGCTCGCTTCGGGAATTTTATGTGATAAGAGGTGCCTCCCAAGCTTAAAGACAAATTCTATAGAGTTGTGGTCCGGCCGATTATGTTGTATGGAGCAGAGTGTTGGCCAGTTAAGAGTTCTCATATCCAAAAGTTGAAGGTGGCGGAAATGAGGATGTTGCGTTGGATGTGTGGTCTTACAAGGGCGGACAAGGTTAGGAATGAGATTATTCGGGAGAAGGCGGGATCGGTATTGGTGGAGGATAAAATGCGGGAAGTGAGGTTGAGATGGTTTGGTCATGTGATGAGGAGGACATGGATACCCTAGTTCGTAGATGTGAGAGGCTGGCGTTAGATGGTTTCAAACGAGGAAGGGGTAGATCGAAAAAATACTGGAGAGAAGTGATTAGACGTGACATGGAGCAGTTACAGCTCATCGAGGACATGAACCTGGATAGGAAAATTTGGAGGTAGAACACTAGGATAGAGGGATAAGGTGGGTGTTTGAATCGTAGTCAATAGTTAGGTTTTGTTTGGTGTCTTTTGTTTGGTAATGTACTTTATTTTTGTGGTTGTCGTATCTATGTTCGTTTTATCACGTTTCTTGCTTTGGAAGTTCTGGTTTATTGTCTTGTGTCTTGAACCGGGGGTCTATCGGAAACAACCTCTCTACTTCTTTAAAGGTAATGGTATGGACTGCGTACATTCTACCCTCCCCAGACCCCACTAGGTGGGAGTATACTGGGTTTGTTGTTGTTGTTGTTGTTGCTTATGCCTTTTTTTTTTTTTGTAATATTTTTCTTCGCATCCAAATTGGGGTGCCATCTTATCTTCACAACATGCTAAATTTTTTATTAATGTTTTTTTCATTTTTATTTCTTCCCTATATTTTTCACATATATTTCTATATCATTGTTGTAAAAATTTTATCCTTGCTCCTAAAGTATCTATTATTTTTGCTTTATCCCAACTTTTTATTATTTTTGAACTGAATGGTTCAGGTAGCTTGTCAAAATATAATTTTCTTATTTCCTTACTTTCTTCTATATTATATTTTCCCTTATAATAATATTCTCTAAATTCATATGTATATTCATCAATGTAGCACATATTACATATTGCTAATTTCAATATTAGGTTCCTATTTGTATCTTTTTCTATATTTTGTTCTTTTTCTGCTGTTGCCGTACTACTAAACTCATCTCTTATAGCTGTTCCATATTTTTTCAATATTTCTATTGGTGATGCTTTAGTTATTCCTTCTGTGTTTTTGTCAGATCTTAGTACCTTTTTACTTTCCTCAGTTAAATTTGATAGCCATAATTTTACTTTTCCTATTAATGTTCTTTCAATGTATTCTGGTGTATCTGTCGTGTCTATACTATTATCTAGTATTTGTTTTGATATATATCCTACTCATAGTTATATCGTCTTGTTTGTATCTATTACACAGTCCAAATCTAAGAAGTTGTAAT
The DNA here is from genome assembly GCF_002878395.1 of Capsicum annuum. Lineage (NCBI taxonomy): Eukaryota > Viridiplantae > Streptophyta > Magnoliopsida > Solanales > Solanaceae > Capsicum > Capsicum annuum. The sequence goes on from NC_061114.1 coordinate 106,752,849, forward strand.
TTTTATTAACTATTTGTTTTGGTGTCCATCTATATTCATTGTTTGGGTTGTACCTCTTAGGCTTATCTTTGTAATTATTTGTTGGTTTTCTTATTTCTGATGTACTAGGTATTATATTTTTGTCGTCCTTTTTATCAAGAGTATTTACTTCTGTGTTTATTTCTTCTATTTTTTTATTGACTGCTTCTTCTTTTTCCTTAATTTCTAGATCTTCTATTCTTTCTAAAATTTTTGTATATGTTTTCCTATCTTCTGAATCATAATCATTTGTTTTTGTTCTTTATCCTTTTCATTTTTTTTTTCTTTGTCTTTTTTTATATAAATCTTTTAGCATTTGCAATTCCTTTTCTAACTCTGAAATCCTATTATTTTTTATTTCTTCTATTTTCCGTATTTCATCCGTAGTTTGTTGTTTTATCTTATCTATTTCTTTTTTCCTGTTTATTTTTTCATTTTCTTTTTCTATCCTTACCATAACTGTTAACTTATCTTCTAATTTAAATTTTTTTTCTAGCATTAAATATAAATGTTCGCCTATTTTTTTATATCTTCTTCCTAAATTAGAAAAAACTATTCTTATTTTTAATCCTTCATAGTTTTCATATATTTTTTCATCTATTATAAATTCTTTGTTTATTTTATCTACTTAATCGTATATAGGTCATGTTGATATATGTATTCTGAGTTATCTATTTGTGATTCCAAATGTGATATTTCTTCCCTTTGTGTATTTATTGATTCTTGACATACTCCAACAATTATGATATATTGTAGTCTTTCTCTCCTTATTTTTAATTCTCTTCGTTTTTCAGATATTATTTGTTTTAGTTTTTTATATCTTTGTGATTTTTGTGTGTTGTCCATTTGTTAGTATTTTAACTACTAGGCTCTGATACCAAATTGGGGGTAGAAGGGGGTTAGATATCTAGCGTATAATTTCATATTGATTAAATGCTTTATCATAACATTCCTTTGTTGTTAGTATTCTTTATGTTCCATATATTTTGTTTTCATTTATTCAATTAAATTCTTTTTCATTAATATTTCTATTAATCTTATTTCTTCCATATCTTTTCTCCAATATTCTAAGTATTTGTAGTTTATCATTTTAATCTACCAATCTGAATAATAATGTCTATCATCATGTAAGTCTATGTCTTCTAACTCGTATTCTATCCATTCTAGATTTAATAACTTAACAACTAAAAACTGTAAAGTGCAATGTAGTAATGAACACAAAATTTAATGTGGAAAACCACTCGGCTCAAAAAGTGTAAAGATCATAACCTACTACCGAAGGATTTAACTCTAAATCCGCACTAAACAGAATTAGCCAAAACTCATATTACAACTCCTGCAATCTAAAACTAAACTCTAAGCGTTAACTCCAACAGTCAGCCGACTGTTGTACTCCCTTAAAGTCACCACCCACTTGAAAAACAAATTTTTTAATCAACAAAAACAACCTTCAGATACTTATGAATAAGCAAATGGTTACAACGTGAAAGCCTATGGCAAATGAACTAGTACCGGACTCAATGAATCAAAACAATGATATAACGACTAATGTATCTCAGTCTTGTTTGTTGCACTCTCAGATAAACATCCCTTGAACTCTCATAAAAATGAATTGCTTGAATTCTTTGAACTGCTTGCACTGTCTCTCAATAATCAACATTGCACACAATATCTATCAATCTCGTTAATAACGCTGTTAAGGGGACCAATTAATCCGCAGTTCTTTTCAAAGGAGAACTCCTAGAATGAAACCAAATCAATTGGTTTCTTTTTTCCAGGAAGGACTCCTAGGCCGTGTCTTACCAAACATAACCACATGATTGTCCATACTTAGAATCCTTTTACAACTCAATTAGTCAGGAAAATCTTTTGTTATTATCGCGATATTGCAGGAATTTGAATGAAACACAGATATGTTTCCTAAAATATGTCAGCACAGGGCATTCTTTGATACACACTATATATGAGTCTTAAGGCCTGGTTCTCAGTACACATATCACAATCTACGTACAAAGCATGTGTTTATTAATTATCAAATTGCATCAATGCCCAGCAGTTTCTCAAGTTTAGATTCTTATGGACTTCACTACAAGATGTTTCAAGAAAAATATAAAGAAGACAATTGACTTATGTGAGAATGGGCTCAAAAGTCTCAACTTTATCCCTTATTTGGAAGTATCTTCTTAAAACTCAATTGACATCAAAGGAAATGAATGTGTATTGTTCTATTTTAGTAAATTATTCATGTTTGTACCTGAACTGTATGATATGATAAATAATCCTAGATCTGTAAATTTCTGTTGAAAGCATCTGACTTGCTTCTTGGATGGTTTAGCTTGCTGTGGAATGCATCTTTTGCTCTGCGTGTATTCGCTTCGTTGAGTGTTGTCCACAAGAAGGACTCACAGGTACTTTTGTAGAGTTAATTTCAACAATAAATATTCCTTTCCCCAGGGAGCTAGTCAAATTCTATGAAGTTTAATGTGCTTTTCCAAACTGCAGAGAAGCTTTGGGTTGGGCTTGAAAATTTTGTTTTTGATTGGCTAATAAATGCAGACAGGTAATAACTTGTCAAGCTAATTCATAATTTCTGACACTCAACTTCCTTTTTACTTTTGTAAAATTAGGTCTTGGGACTAACTCACCCCCCAAAAAGCTAGCTCAAAGGGAGGAGGACTGCCCAAGCCTTATAAAGAGACCACCCATCTCCTTAACCACCAATGTGAGACTTTTTTTTTTTTTTTTTGAAATTGGTAACGAGTTATATTCATCATTACCCCAAACAGGCCTGGTATATCAAATCTACAGATATAGCCTTGAACAAAACTTACAAAGAGGTCAAAAAGTCTAGTAATGATTCAACATCATCAACTAACTCTTCTTTACACCTAAAATAAAGAAGAAAAATGCAGGAGCTCTTGATCTTCTGAATTGAACTGGTTTTGCCTTCAAAACATCTTGCATTTCTCTCTTTCCAAATTGTCCACCATATGCAAGCTGGAACATTCTTTGTTAAAAGTTATTTTAAGGAATAATGCACGTGATTTATTTTTTTTATTTTTCTCCAACTTTAATTAGGATTTTTAGTTTTTGGTAGCAAATAGGTTTTCTTTTATGGTAAGTTTAATCTATTTTTGGTTGTAATAGCATTATTTAAGGAGGAGTTGATGATCAATAATATGTAGTTTTACTAGAAAAGAAAAATAAACTTCTCTGCGTCTCTTCTCTTCTAACTCATCTCTATTTTCAGTTTTTAAGAGTATTAAAACCAACATTCTTCCACCAGTCTTTGTGGCAAGTTTCTCCTTGTATATTGTTCCAACTGCATATTAGGTCAAAAGTACTCTGGGGCATCACCCAAACAATTTGAGCTAGAGCTGCAAAAAGTTGCCATAGTTGTTTGGTAAATGAGCAATGCAAGAAAAGATGTTCATTCATTTCATCTTCTTGATTGCACAAAAAGCACCTAGAACAGAGCTAAAAACCCCTTCTTTGAAGTTTATCATGAGTGAGACAAGCTTTCCGTACTACTAACCAAGTAAAACATACCACTTTGGAAGGAACTTTTACTTTCCATATCTCTTTCCATGGCCATGGTTTGTGGATCTGCTCCAGATCAATTAAGTAGTTGTAAGTTGCTTTGACAGAGAAAACAGACTTGGCGCCGCCTTTCCAAGTGAAAAAATCCTCCTCCTCTTTTAGTCCGGAAAAACCTTCAAGCTTACCCAAGAGATCGGTAACTCTAGGAATCTCCCAGTCATATCATGGAATTGATCTATTAAAGGCCCATTCCCTAACCAATTGTCTTTCTAGAAGGAGATTTTCATCCCATTGCCCAATCTAACCTCTGTATTTGCTATAAACACCCCCCAAAGATACCCGATGGATTTCCAATTTCCCATTCCATAAGCATAAGTCACTAGTTTAGTAGTCCAGTGACCCAATTATTCATGCTTGCACTGTATAACTTGTCGCCATAATGCTTGCACCTCAGTTTTATATCTCCAAAGCCACTTGAATAATAGACTCATATTTTGTAATTTGAGATTTTTGATTTCTAGTCCTCCCTCCTTCTTACTAGAGATCAGAATATTCCACTTGACCAAATGCAAACGTTTGCTGCCCATGTTCCCTTCCAAAATAAAGTTTCTTCTCAGCTTGTCTATGCTTTTCCTCACCTTGTCAGAAATGGGAAAAAGAGACATTATGTAGGTGGGAAGAGAGTCCAAAACACTACTGTCTAGAATGACCCTTCCCCCTAATGACAAGTATTGGGCTTTCCATCTTGCAAGCCTCCTTTCACGTCTATCCAGTACCCCTTCCCAAATATCAACCACTTTATTTTTTGAGCCCAAAGAAAGACCCAAATATTTTGTAGGTAGAGCACCCAGTTCACAACCTAAAATTCCAGCAAGAATATAACAGTTTGGGACTTCATCGACAGGAAACATTTGGCTCTTCCTCCAGTTTACATAAAGTCCGGAGATACCTTCAGAAACAATAAGAATTAACCTCAAATGCATCAATTGAGCAGGTTCTGCATCACAAAGTATCAAAGCATCATCTGCATAAAGAAGATGTGAGATCTCTAAACTGTTTCCCTATTTTGAACAGTGAACCCCTTCAAATCACCATTAGTTGTAGAGATTCTCAATATACTGCTAAGTCCCTTCATGGCTATGATGAAAAGAAAAGGAGAAAGTGGGTCTCCTTTCCTTAAACCTTTTTCGGATTGAAAAAATCCTTCAGGGGATCCATTAATAAGAATAGAGAACTTCACTCTACTGATGCAATAGTAGATCCATTTAAGCTATTTATCCTAAAGCCCATTGCCCTCATAATATTGATCAAATACTTCCAGTTAACATGATCAAAAGCTTTCTCATTGTCTAGTTTTCAAAAGATGCCGGGTTTCTTATCCTTCTGCCTAGTATTAACATATTCGTTTGCAATAAGGAAAGCATCAACAATTTGTCTACTTTAATGAAGGCTATCTGGTGTTTGCCTGCTATCTTCTCGATCACCTTTTTCATTCTTTCCGCTAAGGTCTTGGAGATAATCTTGTAAATACTGCTAATCAAGCTGATTGGCCTATAATCTCTCAACTCTTTGGCTTCATTTTTCTTTGGAATAAGAGCCACATATGTAGCATTAAGACTTTTCTAAAAAAAAAGCATGAGAGTGAATTTTCCATAGTCCGGAGGATGTTCGCATTCAGAAATTCACAGCAAGCACTGAGAAATCCCATTGAATAGGCGTCAGGACCTAGGGCTTTGTCTTCTGCACATAATTTGATACTGTGAAGCACCTCCTGCTCTTCGGAAGGCCTTTCCAACCATAATTTTTCCTCATCAGCGACTGAGGTCTGATTCTGGATGATAAAGCTAGGCCTCCATGATTCAGAATACATTTGTTTGTAAAAAGTGATGATTTCTTCTTTGATGACGTTTGAGTCGCTGACTTCCTCTCCCTGGATCTCCCGTTTGTCTATAGTATTTGATCTCCTATGAGCATTTGCCATCCTATGAAAGAACTTAGTGTTCTTATCTCCCTGTTTTAACCATAGAATTCTTGATTTTTGCCTCCAAGAAGACTCCTCATATTTGAAAATGTCATCTAAGTCCATTGATAAATTGTCTTTGTGAATCAATTCATCATCAGTAAGATTTCTTTGTTCCTGCAAAACATCAAGATTTGTTAGTTGGGCCAGTAACTTTGATTTTCTCCTTGCCAGATTGCCAAATTTGTCGGCATTCCACTCCTTTAGTTTAGCTTTCAACAATTTTAGCTTCGAAGCTAAAACAAAGTCCGGATGGCCTTGAACTGCAAAAGAGAGCCACCAAGATTTAACCATATCTTTGAACCCATCTACCTCCAACCACCAGTTAGCAAACTTGAAATAAGACTTCCTTTGGTCCCAATGTCCACAAGTTGGATTGGACAGTGATCTGAAACAATTCTGGGCAACAAAAATTGCTTGATCTTGCTAAATTGTTAATCCCATTCAGTTGAAAAGAGAAACCTATCAATTCTTGAAGCAATACCTTGGTTGTTCCCTTTATTCCAGGTGAAGGAACCTCCAGAAAGAGGAGGATCTACTAGCTCAAGTTCATTGATTGAGTTAGAAAACTCCTTCATAGCTCTTGTGAGATTGTGGGTGTTGCTTCTTTCGCTAGAAAATCTAGTAGTGTTGAAATCACCACATATCACCCATGGTCCATTAAATAAACCCCTTGAAGCTGCTAACTCCCACCATAGTTCTAACCTCCCCCTTCTGTTGTTTGATCCATAAACCCCTGTGATGAACCATGTGAAGTCTTGTCTAAAGTCAGTGAGCTTACAGGTAATACTTTAACTGCCCGACTCAACCAATTCCCCATCCAACACTCTTTTATCCCACATGATGAGAATGCCTCCACTAGTTCTAATAGCCTCAAGGTTGACAAAATCTACCCATCTGTTACCCCATACATGTCTAGCTATGTTGGTAATATCTCCTTCTATTTTTGTTTCTTGTAGAACCACCACATCACATCTCCATTCCTTGAGCAGTGTTTTAATTAATCCCCCTTTTTCCCCATCATTCAGTTCCCTCACATTCCATGATAGAATGTTTATCTTTATTAATCCACTTTGAGATTGTCCCTCCCCCGATCCTTGGTTGCCCGTCTTTGTACTTAATGCCTAAGATCAAACCTTTTAATTGTTTCTGCCCCTTTGGCTTGAATTCAGGTGTTATGCCTGCCGACAATTTTCCCATTTTTTTTCTTCTACTATCGATCTTCATTAAAAAAGACAGCATCCCCTTCACACCCTTCAAAGTCAACTCCGAATTGTTTGCTAAGTTTGATGATGTTCAAGTGCATCCACAGTGAAGCTTTTGATTCAGCCTTTTCAATGAGAAGTTCAGTAGAAGGAATATCTTCTATATTGCATGGTGATGGTTCCCCATATAAGACCATGTGAATCCCTTTCAACCTCATGGAAAGTCTCCCCTGTTTTAATGGGGTCAGAGATATCCATCCATCACCCGGATGGATTGGGAGCCTGAGACTTGGTTTTGTGTAGTATAAAAATCAGGAACCAGAGAGAGAAAGAGTGAGTGGAAGAAGAGACTTCCAGTTGCATGGGATCGAAAAATTTTGTCGTAGGTTCCAAAGAGGGCACAGACTTAAACATAATAGGTGGTTCAATTTTCTCAGAACCGGTGATTTTTAATTTGGTTGCTAGGCTGATGGTCGTCTTATTTATTGGGCTTAATGGAACTGGCCCAACAACTGACCTTATCTAACCCAATTAAACTTCTTTAAGAGAGAACGTGTCTGCCGACTCTTCTCCACGTGTGAGGTGTTTAAAATTCAAACCCTCGGCTCTTCCCAAGGATTGTACCTCCCTAGCCCTAGCCTTAGCATAGGGTTTAGAAGGCCCTGTTTTTGTATTTTTCGATAAGCATTGCCGGACCCTAGCTGGAATTTCAACCCAGAGAGGGAGAGTATAGTAATACCCTTCATGTTCTATCTCTACCGTTCTGGGAATAGAATCGGGTAAGCCTTTGACCTTTATTCTTGCCCGTCTTAAATGATTTTTTAGAGTTGGTTCCTCTTCCGTCTCAATCCATCCATCGCAATAATCTACAATTTCTTTCACGACAATTGAGGTCCAGAGGCTGAGAATAAACCCAAGAATCCTAACCTAAGACCACTCAAGACTAACCTTTTCATCGACGCACCCAGAAGTTGGTGTCCACCATGAAAGGTCTAGTGTAGCTTGCCGCATACTCCAGTGGCCAAGCTTGACTTGCTCTGCTGAGGCTCGGGAAGGGAACTCGAAAAGAAATTGAAACCCATTCATGTCGAAGACACATACCCACTGTGTTACCCCATTTGCTTGACACCTATCTTCTCACTTCTGCTATGGTGGGAACAAAATAGCAATCACCCGAAAAGCAGCCCACTAAACATCTGTTGAGGATGTCCTCCTTCGAAAGACCAAAAAAAATCAACTGTAACGCCCCGAGAGTACACCTTGGGCACCACATGTGTTTAAAGTTCCGAGGGACCACAAGCTAACCACTGTGAGCACTGAATAATAATCAACAGAACAACATGTGGAATAACTGAATATGCCATAAGGTTTTAAAATGCTGAAACATTTCTGAAATCATGAATCTGGAAAACATGTCTGAAACTGATAAAATAAAGACAAACTGACTGACTGTCTGAAATGTCCGAAAGCCTCTAAAATTGACTGAATACGAGTTGATGGGACAGACCCTAACTAACTCCAACTAACTACTAAACTGAAAATATGAAAAGAAATATAGCCTGTCCTCAAAATATGAGGACTCACCACTACTGCGGCTGAAAATCTGGAAGGTCTATGCGCGATCCGGGAACTGAGCGTCCGAACCTATGATATGATACATCATAGTGCTAGAAAAGAGTATGCGATCCGAACCTATGATATGATACATCATAGTGCTAGAAAAGAGTATGCGATCAGTACTTTGAATGTACTGGTATGCTAAATGAGGTAGGCTGATGTGCATGGTTTCATGTGCATGAGTAATAACTGACTGAATAAATAGCATGAAGTACTGACTAGGATGCATGAAAGCTGTAAATACTGAGAATGTATGACCAAGCATAAAACATGTTCTGAATATAATCTGTAATCTGAAATACTAAAATACTGATAACTGATAACTGTATGCTATAGTCAAGCAAATCTAAAACTGAATTACTGAGCTGATTACTGGACTGAGACTGTGGGAGCTATTATTTAACTGACATGCCCCAATATGAGCAAATTGGGGTCCAACCTGTGACCCCAGTTGGAAGGGTGTCAGTATTGTGCCACGGGTACTAACATTGGCTGTGTGGATTTACTGATGTACTGTCCCGAAGGACTAAGGGTGTCAAGCCTAAACTGACGAGTGACCCCTAGGAGGTAGTCAAGCGTGAACACGCTGGCTACGTAGTTCTGAAATCTAGGGACTGCTACTAACGACTCTACCTAACTGACAGGGAAGCTGCCATCCCTGCACTCACTCGACGCTAAATCCTACTCCCAACTGAACTGACTTGGAATACTGAACTGTCCTATGTTTAACTGATTATAACAACTGACTGAACTGATAATGCTCATAACATATCTGTAAACTATTCTAAAGATACTGAGATTAAATAAACAACTTTGTTTTCGGGTATTCATAGCCCCTAGGACTCGATAGTAGTAATAGCAAATAGTACTAAAACTTGGGGACATAATGTGAAAGCATTTGTCTAAAATTCATTCTTGTAGGCATTTCATCAAACACTTGATATTCATAGTTTAAGTTAAGCATGAGAATAGTTTAAAGCTTGTAGTAATAGCATGATTTCAACATCAACACCACTAATTATGATTAAAATCAGTAAATAACATTATTCAAACATGTGGGGTTTAATAATAACAACAATTTCTTGGAAACATGACATAAACTTGAGATTCATGGAAATTTATAGGCAACTTCAAGGAAACATGTAAAAAAAATCATGACAAAAAACTTAAAGTTGGGTTCTTGGACTCCATGGGTGAAAAGGGCCCATGGATGAACACTTAACATACCTCAATTGACGAATTCTCGGAAGTTATGGAGGGATTTCTTGTAATTTGATCTTGAATGTTAAAGGGGCTAGGGTTTGTTCTTGAAAGGGAATGCTTTTGATTTTGAGAGAATTGTGATAGATGAGGCAATAATGTTGTTTTGGGATCTAAATCCCGTGTTAAAGTGAGGGGAAAAGACTGAAATACCTCTCTGGACTCGGAATTAAATGAGTTGAAAAGCGCCCAGTGACGCGATAGGCGCCACGCTGCGTCGATGGTGACGACGCGATAGCCAGCGCGGCGCGTCCTGATCGCATTGGCTTGCTGTTTTGGTCATCCAAATGTGACTCAAACGATGTCTGAAAATTTCGAAACTCACCCATGATGACCTATAGATAACCCTGATCATAAATTAATTTAAAAATCGACAATCTAAGGCCGGAAAGATCGAAAATGAAACCATTGAAATATTGAGGCCAAAAATTTGACCAAGTGTCAACACTTAGCTGAAATTTTTTTAGTTTGGGACCTCTTTTGTCATGTTATATGGGGCTGAAATGGGCTAGGACTTTACGGGGTTTTACACCAACAATCTTTATACATATGTTATTGCTGTTCAAAATTTCCAAATTCCCATTTTTTGTCGGCCATCTGAGTCTTGTGGTAGTTTCTGCAAAGGTTGAGTTTGGTGGTTGTAAAATTTCCTTCAGTATTGGCGAACCCCTCTTATTAATGAACGCTTCTATTTTCTGTGCTAACATCTCCCATCCCCCATTAAATACAGACTCTGGAATAATAATGATGGATCTTCGTTGACCTTGCACTGCTATGATGCTAATGAATCTCCCTGCCCTATTAAATTTCTGAGAACAAAAATAGTTGGAAGGGTGCTCATTCATTCTCCATCTTTTAACTCTGTTACCGCTGGCTTTGGACGCCAAACATAATAAATGACACAGCCAGAGTAAAACTTTCTTGCTTAAAATCATGGTTCTTAAAGATGACCTACTCCTTTCGACCAAATCGTTCCAGAATTCTGAAGAGGAGTAGCTCTCGGTGATGTCATAAGATTTATCACCGCCCGGATATATAACTTTTTCTCTTTCTTTAACACCCCACCTCACACCTAGGACCGGACATCTGGTGCTTGGGCAATTTTTGATTTGGGGGCCCAACATGGGCAAGATGGGTACTACTTTGATACCATGTAAAATTAGGTCTTGGGCCTAACTCAGACCCCAAAAGCTAGCTCAAAGGGAGGAGGATTGCCCAAGCCTTATAAAGAGATCACCCATCTCATTAACCATCAATGTGGGACTTTTTCTCTTTCTTTAACAACTTTTTCCAGAATGAAACAGCTGTTTTGCTCCACTTCTCATTATTTGGTCCTTGAGTTTTTTTCTTCCCTCTATGCTAGAATCACAAATCTGATCTTGGTATTCCTATTATTTGTTTATCCAGTATGCGTAATTTTCTTATTTGAAATTTATGCATATCTACAGTGACATGTTCAGATAGGACATACATTGTTCAAACCTTGTTGTTACCTCATCTCTAACATCCAAGTGACACAATTCTTAATTAGTTTCATGTGCATAAAATGTTCTGTGGAGTTGGCTCTGGTTATTTCGAGAGGGCATGCCTCCAACAAGTGTACTTACTGTTCTAGCATAGTGAAGTAGAGTAAGTGGATATAGGTGTGAATTTGTCTTCATCTTTTATCGATAGATGTTTCGGCCTAAACTGGATTACTCCTGTCTTGTAGGTTTGTGATTCTATGGCCAGATCATGTTTTTGTACCTTTCCAAGTATTACAACTTTGTTCTCTATAAATATGTTTTTATTCCCATTGCAATGACTAATAGGGACTATCTGATCGACCTTGACATATTTTCATGCTTCAATCAGATGCAATGACCAATAGGGACAATCTGATCGACCTTGCCATATTCTCATTCTGTAATCAGTTGCTAGATTATAGTAATAAAGCTATTTCCCTTGAAGTTTATGTGGTAGTGCAACACTTTATTATTGCAGGGTTGTTAGCCAGGTTGATTACCCTTCATTGGTTGATTTACGGGGGCTTCTTCTTGATTTGGTTGCCCAACTCCTTGGTGCCCTATCAAGGATCAGGTAAGTGAATGGTACTCCTACCTTTCTAGTCCGATAGTTTCAAACTCACTCACTTGATCCAAACTTGATTGGCATTTATTTTAACGAGGATAAGATAAAAATGGTGTTGAAGATAAGAAGACCCTGATTGTGTTTCAATTGAAGAAAATGACAAGTTTCATGAGAGTTGTATGTGAACGGCAAAACCTGATTGTGTACACATCATACAGTTTGCGTACTTCTATTCACAAATGATTTTGATCAGTGAGAATGTCAAGTTCAGCCATGTTTTTCATTATTGTGAGTGTTGCCGTTTCCCCTTTCTCTTGTCGCCAGATTTGGTTCAGTGACAGAACGCTTCTTCATGGAACTCAACACACGCCGGATAGATACCAGTGTTGCTAGAATTGAAACACTTAGTATTATAAATGGAATGCGCTATTTGAAGCTCGGGGTATGCGTTATGTCATTTTACTGAATTAATATGCATTGAGGTACTATAAAGATAAAAATATTTCCAGGTAATGACAGAGGGTGGACTGAACGCTTCAGCTTCCTTTGTGGCTAAAGCTAACCCACTTAATCGTGCTCCACATAAACGAAAAAGCGAACTTCATCATGCGTTATGCAATATGCTATCAAACATCTTAGCACCTCTTGCAGACAATGGAAAAGGTCAATGGCCTCCTTCATTCATAGATCCTGCACTAACGTTATGGCATGAAGCTGTGGCACGAATAAGGGTTCAGCTCATGCACTGGATGGACAAGCAAAGTAAACATATTGCTGTAAGTATCTTAAAAAGTCCATTTAGAGAACTTTTACGTGTCTCACTCTGGTATTTTTCCATCTATGATGAAAAATAGATGGGGTGAAAAGCAGATCAAGAAAACCTATGGAGAAGTCTCGTAAAGATTTTAGCTGGACTACTTTAATGTTTCCTGGCATTTTTACCAAGTTACCTCTTTCTCATTCTGTTGTCCACAGTGTGTGCTGTTTTCTTACACTTTTGTTTCTGGACATCTTTAATGTTTTGTGGTTGCTTCTTTCTCATTCTGTTTCTCTAATTTGCATATGTTTTGCAACCCAGGTTGGCTATCCTTTAGTTTCACTTCTGCTGTGTCTTGGTGATCCACATTTTTTCCTCAGTAACTTTGGTCCTCATATGGAGCAACTCTATAAGCATTTGAGGGTAAGCTGTGTAACTTTAGGAACAAAGTAAAACGTCGCTGTAGCTGCTCTCACTTTCTCTTCTGCATCAACTGAGTCATTTGTATCTACTTATGGAGTTGGTATGGGTAAGATCGTTGAAAGAATAATATAATGTTGGTCTTTCTGTAGGACAAGAGCCACCGATTCATGGCCTTAGACAGTTTACACCGCGTCTTAAGATTTTACCTGAGTGTTCATGGTGATTCCCAGCCTCCAAATCGTGTATGGGATTACCTAGATAGTGTGTCGTCGCAACTCCTTACAGTTCTCAGAAAAGGCATGCTTACACAGGATGTGCAACATGATAAACTAGTAGATTTCTGTGTGACCATTGCTGAACACAACATTGATTTTGCTATGAACCATACAATCTTGGAATTGCTGAAGCAAGATAGTCCGAGTGAAGCCAAAGTTATTGGTCTTCGTGCTTTGCTTTCCATTGTCATGTCTCCAACCAGCCAGCATGTTGGGTTGGAAATTCTTCATGGTAAATACGGTTCTTAGTTTCTTGGTATTCCTTATCATTGTTTTGGCCTCGTTATTCTAGAGTCAGTCATTTGTTATGACAAAAATTGACAGCCCGTGGTATTGGGCACTACATTCCAAAAGTGAAGGCTGCAATTGAGTCAATTTTGAGATCTTGTCACAAGACCTACAGCCAGGCTCTTCTTACTTCCTCAAGGACCACCATAGGTAATCATCTTAAATACTAGCTTATGTTCTTGAAAGTTGAAACTTTATATGAGTCAACTTTCATGTGTATGGTTTGGATTATACTAAAACCTTTGAATGTTTATTCACCATCCAACACCTTTTTGGCCATACCTCTTAGTAAGCTTTCCTTTTCACATTCCATTAATCCCCTAGAGAAAATTTTTCTTATCTTATCTTTGGATCTCTTCTTTTGAATTGTGTCTCTAGATTGTCTGAAGAAGTGAATTTTGTGCCTAATTGGTGTAATACAAATGTGCCACAGATGCTGTAATAAAGGAGAAGTCTCAGGGTTATCTATTCCGCTCAGTTCTGAAGTGTATACCATATCTGGTTGAAGAAGCTGGCCGAAGTGATAAAATAACCGGGATAATACCTCAACATGGTATCAGTATTGATCCAGGGGTACGTGAGGAAGCTATACAGGTACTCAATCGCATTGTAAGATACCTTCCACACCGTCGATTTGCAGTCATGAGAGGGATGGCAAACTTCATTATGCGTCTTCCAGATGAGTTCCCTCTTCTCATTCAAACTTCTCTGAAGCGCCTTTTGGAACTCATGTGCTTTTGGAGAGCTTGCCTAACTGACAATAAGGTGGAATATGATGTTTCAGATGCAAAGCGTGTGCATAGAACCGAGGGATTCAAGAAGTCTTCTTTCCATCACTCCCAAACAATCGAATTTCATGCTTCGGAGATAGATGCAGTTGGTCTTATATTCCTTAGTTCTGTGGATAGTCAGATTCGACACACAGCACTGGAGTTACTGCGTTGTGTTCGTGCCTTGCGAAATGATATTAGGGAACTTTCATTCCACGAACGATCAGATAATATCTTGAGAAATGAAGCCGAACCCATATTTATAATTGATGTTTTAGAAGAGAATGGGGTATGTAGCAGCTCTTTCCTTTGTGTATAGCATTCTGAGCATTCAGGTACTTCTGTTATTTCTTATTAGGAAATTCAGGTATTTATCTGGTAAGGAGCTATTTCTTTTTGCAGGATGATATAGTTCAGAGCTGTTACTGGGATTCAGGACGTCCATTTGATCTGAGGCGAGAGTCTGATCCTGTACCCCCTGATGTTACTCTCCAATCTATACTATTTGATAGCCCCGATAAGCACAGATGGGCTCGGTGTCTTAGTGAGCTTGTCAAGTATGCTGCTGAGCTGTGTCCAAGTTCTGTTCACGATGCAAAGTAAGCCAATTGTGGCAACATAGATATCTAAGACGTGAAAGTTGTGCCTTGCTTTCTGCTTTTGAGCATCATCTATCTTTTATAAGCGACTTTCGGATATACTTGGAAAAGTCAAAACAATTCTGTTGTGGAATGATTTGGGTGTAATGGTTTAGTTCAACTATAATATTGTTGATAGAAAGAAAAAGATTCATGTTAATAAAATTTCTTTACTTGCCCTTAGAATCATGATTTTGTTTATCTCTCTGCAAGAAAGATCTGTGTGCAATTTGACATGGAATACACGTCTGCTAATTTTGGGATGAGATGAACATTATATTTATTTCATGTTCTACCTTGATACATTCTTTCGACCAGTCTATCTTGGTC
This sequence comes from Capsicum annuum, assembly GCF_002878395.1. Classification (NCBI taxonomy): domain Eukaryota; kingdom Viridiplantae; phylum Streptophyta; class Magnoliopsida; order Solanales; family Solanaceae; genus Capsicum; species Capsicum annuum. The sequence continues at coordinate 106,768,060 of NC_061114.1, forward strand.
ATTATCAGAGAGAACGAATATTTCAAGTTCAATTTCTTGTTCGTTGATGTTGCTCCTGTTTTTCAAAATTTCAGATTCAAGCAATTTATTCATGTGACTAAATGTTCCATCTTTGTTTGATGCCTCTTGCAGACTGGAAGTTATTCAGCGGCTTGCTTATATCACTCCTTCTGATTTGGGCGGAAAGGCTCATCAATCACAGGATGCAGATAACAAGCTAGATCAATGGCTGATGTATGGAATGTTTGCATGCTCATGTCCACCTGATAGTAAAGAAGGTGGTGGTTCAACAGCTACAAAAGAACTTTTTCACCTAATCTTCCCATCCTTAAAGTCTGGTTCTGAACCAAATATAGTAAGTAGTGGCTACAGAAAACCTTTCAGGTGATAGTAAGGTTGTTAAGCTTTTGTATGTGTTTATTTGTCGATGTAATGTTGGAGCATGGAATTATATATTAACAATCTAATGATAAATTGATGATGGTATGGAAATTTTGATTGTTGAAGACTTGGATTGAGATCAGCATTATGAAGTTGGTGTAATTTCTCTTTAACCTTGTTTTCATGAGTATTTAAGGATCCTTTGACTGAATATAGGTCTTCCAACTTCCTCAAGCCTATTTATGACGAACAGTATGCCATTGGAACTTGAAAGAATGTTAAAGCACCAGAGTTTAATTGTAAGAATTGGAAAATACACCAATAAACACTTGGCTGATATCAAGTTACAATTTATGGTTCTCAGTTTGATAAATAATCCTTGAGCTGTTCCCTGTTATGACACTGGTTATTATTAGGAGATCCTCTATATACCGTCATATTCGTAGATATTGATAAAGTTTTTCAAAGTTTTGTGTCTCTCTGAAATATTTTATAAGAATAAGAGCCCAGGAATTTGGGTTATGGTGCGTGTATAAGTATTTCTTGCAGCTGAGGGAAGTAGGAGAGAATCAAAACTTTTCATTGTGCGTTACCAATGTGTCAAGTAATTTGTTCTATTTGCTTGTTTTAGCATGCAGCTAAAATGGCTCTTGGCCACGCCAATCTTGAAATATGTGAAGTTATGTTTAATGAGCTTGCGTCTTTCGTCGACGAGGTCTCTCTGGAGACAGAAGGGAAACCAAAATGGAAGGTAATTCTTTTGATACTTCCCCATCATTGTTCTTCATTTTCTCATCTTCCCTATTATTTGATGTCTGTAATTGAGTTCTTCATTCATCCTTCTTTGGATTCACGGGACTGTTATGAGTTTCTATCTACTTCATGGCATAGTGTTCTGCAAAGAGCATGAACATGGAACTTCTTAGTCCATGTGGAAAACTGAAGGCTTGAATTGGAAGACTTTTTCTTCTTTTCCTAAATGACATGTATAGGTGCATCCTTGGAGGGTTAAAACCAGAAAATGCAACCTCCAACTTGATGCAAAGTTGTAGTAAAGAAACCTGTTAGTGAAGGGATAACATCAAGATTTTTTCCATACTAATCTATTTACATTGACTGACAGGCATGTGTTAAAACATCTCCCTTTGAACAAATGCCCATAGTTCGGGAAAACACATTTCTTGCATGCTAATGGCAAGAGATGATATTGCTGATGATGTTCTCTAACCAATTCTCTTGTATCCAAACTTTTTGATGTGTTCATTAATCTCAATTACGTCCTTAATAATTGATGTTAAGCAAATATGCAATCCGACACTAAATTGATGTTCCGTAAAATTGATGCTTCTATCATATTTGCAATAGAATTTCCAAATTTTGCTTAACAGATTCTCTGGCATGGAACTCCATGTAATTACTACAACAGTCTTTCAAGATGCTGTGCTGAACTTTTTGTAAGCCTAATTGGGCATGTAGTTATGGGTATTCATATGCACTTTACTTATTTGGTGTGCATATATGTCCTGTTAGGTTTTTAAGTAGATGTACAATTTTTTTGTTTCAGAGCCAAAGGTCCCGTCGAGAAGAACTTCGTATCCACATTGCAAATATATACCGCACAGTTGCTGAGAATATCTGGCCTGGAATGCTTAGTAGGAAACCATTTTTCCGCCAACATTATTTAAAGTTCATTGAAGATACAACCAGACAGATATTAACAGCATCTGCTGAGAGTTTTCATGATATGCAACCCCTCCGTTATGCACTTGCTTCTGTATTGAGATCCCTGGCCCCTGAATTTATTGATTCCAGATCTGAGAAATTTGATATTAGAACTAGGAGGCGACTCTTTGATCTTCTGATCACCTGGAGTGATGATGCTAGCAATACTTGGAATCAGGATAGTGTTAATGACTATCGACGTGAAGTAGAGCGATACAAGTCTTCTCAGCACTCTCGATCAAAAGACTCCATGGACAAACTATCATTTGATAAAGACCTGAGTGAACAGGTAGAGGCAATCCAGTGGGCTTCCTCGAATGCAATGGCTTCTCTATTTTATGGCCCCTGCTTTGATGATAATGCAAGAAAGATGAGCGGGCGTGTAATATCTTGGATTAATAGCCTATTCATTGAGCCTGCACCAAGGGCTCCATTTGGTTATTCACCTGCTGATCCAAGAACTCCATCTTATTCAAGATTCACTGGTGAAAGTGTCAGAGGAACAACTGGTCGAGATAGGCACAGAGGAAATCATCTTCGAGTTTCACTTGCAAAGTTAGCTCTAAGAAATCTTCTTGTAACAAACTTGGACCTATTTCCTGCTTGCATTGATCAGGTGCTCTTTTCCTTTTCTTTTACATGTAGGACTTCTCTATCACTCTATGCATGTAATTCATTCATTTATTATCTACTACACTTGTTTGCTTAAGCGACTAATGTGATTTATGTTCAAATTGCACTTGTATAATCGGACTAACCATCTTAAATGTGATTGTTGATGCGTGAATTATCTAAAATACACGTGCGCACAGACATTCATGCATAATGGTGTTATGAGGTATGCCCTTTTGATTAATAATCTTTGTATGATTTTTTGTTTAGGTAGTTGAAATGCGTCTGTTCCATGTTAAGCGTCTTGGTCACATTCTTTTAGCATTTTCAATGTTGCATGTACTGCTACCTTTTTGATATATAATTAAGGTTGAAGATTGATCAACTTATTTGTTGTTGTTACATGCAGAAAGTTATATTTAATGTTTTCTTGCTTTGGTAGATTTTTGGTGTTCATGTCTTTATACCTCTGTAGCACTTAAGTTTGTATTTGGTACAGTGCTACTACTCAGATGCTGCAATCGCAGATGGCTACTTTAGCGTGCTAGCAGAAGTTTACATGCGTCAAGAGATACCAAAATGTGAAATTCAGAGACTCTTAAGCCTGATCCTCTACAAGGTGGTAGATCCTTCTAGACAAATTCGTGATGATGCCCTTCAGATGCTTGAGACGCTTTCTGTCCGTGAATGGGCTGAGGATGGCATGGAGGGTTCAGGTGGCTACAGAGCTGCTGTTGTAGGAAATCTTCCCGACTCATATCAGCAGTTCCAGTACAAACTCTCTTGTAAACTTGCTAAAGATCACCCTGAACTTAGTCAGTGGCTTTGTGAAGAAATCATGCAGAGGCAGCTTGACGCAGTCGATATAATTGCACAGCATCAAGTCTTGACGTGCATGGCTCCATGGATTGAGAATCTTAATTTCTGGAAACTCAAGGACTCTGGTTGGAGTGACAGACTATTGAAAAGCCTTTATTATGTCACGTGGCGGCATGGTGATCAATTCCCTGATGAAATTGAGAAGCTTTGGAGTACAATTGCCAGCAAACCTAGGAACATAAGTCCAGTTTTAGATTTTTTGATTGCAAAAGGTATTGAAGATTGCGATTCAAATGCATCAGCAGAAATAAGTGGTGCATTTGCCACATACTTCTCTGTTGCTAAAAGGGTCAGTTTATATTTAGCTCGTATATGCCCCCAACGTACTATTGATCACTTGGTTTACCAACTTGCTCAGCGAATGCTTGATAGCATAGAACCTCTGAGGTCTAGTTCAAACCGAGGTGAGGGAAATGGAAACACTGTTTTAGAATTTTCTCAGGGGCATTCTGTGGTTCAAGTTGCAGCAGTGGTAGAACCTCACATGTCACCTTTATTAGTTCGTGGATCTCTTGATGGTCCACTGAGGAACACAAGTAGTAGCTTGAGCTGGAGAACAGCTACTGTTGGAGGGCGAAGTGCCTCAGGCCCATCGACTCCTGTGCCTCCTGAGTTGAATATTGTCCCCATAACTTCTGGTAGGTCTGGCCAACTTCTTCCATCACTAGTGAACATGTCAGGGCCATTAATGGGTGTGCGAAATTCAACTGGAAGTATGCGAAGTCGTCATCTTTCTCGAGACAGTGGAGACTACTTCATTGACACTCCAAATTCCGGGGAAGATGGGTTGCATTCTGGGCCTGTACACGGGATTAATGCAAAAGAACTTCAATCAGCATTGCAAGGACATCAGCAGCACTCCCTCTCTCACGCGGACATAGCATTGATTCTACTTGCTGAAATAGCTTATGAGAATGATGAGGACTTCCGGGAGCATTTACCTTTGCTCTTTCATGTCACTTTTGTATCTATGGATAGTTCAGAGGACATTGTCTTGGAGCATTGTCAGCATCTGCTTGTTAATTTATTGTATTCACTTGCAGGGCGTCACTTGGAGTTATATGATGTTGAAAATAATGATGGAGAGAATAAGCAGCAAGTGGTGAGCCTCATAAAGTATGTTCAATCTAAGCGAGGTAGCATGATGTGGGAGAATGAGGACCCAACGGTACTGAGAACAGAGCTACCAAGTGCAGCACTCTTGTCTGCTCTTGTGCAGAGTATGGTGGATGCTATCTTTTTTCAAGGAGATCTCCGAGAAACTTGGGGAGCAGAGGCACTTAAATGGGCTATGGAGTGTACATCTAGACACTTGGCCTGCCGTTCCCACCAGATTTACCGTTCACTAAGGCCCTGTGTAACAAATGATGCATGTGTATCCCTTCTACGTTGTCTTCACAGGTGCTTGGGAAATCCTACACCAGCTGTTTTAGGTTTTGTTATGGAGATCTTGTTAACGTTACAGGTGATGGTGGAGAATATGGAACCAGAAAAGGTTATACTCTATCCCCAGGTTTTCTGGGGTTGTGTTGCCATGTTGCATACTGATTTTATTCATGTGTACTGTCAAGTGCTGGAGCTCTTCCGTCTGGTTATTGACCGTTTATCGTTCAGAGATCGAACAACAGAGAATGTGCTTCTTTCAAGTATGCCTCGAGATGAGCTTGATTCAAGTATTTCTGACAGTTCTGACTTTCAACGTCTGGAATCACGGAATGCTTGTGAGCCATCAGCATCAAATGCAAAGTTCCCAGTCTTTGAGGGAGTACAGACACTGGTTCTTAAAGGCCTTATGTCCCCTGTCAGTCATGGTGCTTCTGTTGAGCTTCTATCAAGGATTACAGTGCCTTCATGTGATTCCGTCTTCGGTGATGCAGAAACACGGCTGTTGATGCATATCACAGGCTTGCTTCCCTGGCTCTGCTTACAGCTCAGCCAGGATGTAGTAATGGGGTTTATGTCGCCACTACAGCAGCAACATCAAAGGGCTTGCTCTGTTGCTGCCAATATAGCTGTCTGGTGTCAATCAAAATCAATGGATGAACTGGCTACTGTTTTCGTAGCTTACTCCCGTGGTGAGATCAAAAGAATAGAGAACCTGCTAGCTTGTGTTTCACCATTACTATGCAATGAATGGTTCCCTAAGCACTCAACTCTGGCATTTGGGCACCTCCTACAACTTCTTGAAAAAGGGCCTGTTGAATATCAGCGTGTTATCCTTCTTATGCTGAAGGCATTGCTTCAGCATACTCCTATGGATGCTGCTCAGAGTCCACAATTATATGCAATTGTATCTCAGTTGGTGGAAAGCCCTATGTGTTGGGAGGCACTTAATGTGCTGGAAGCCCTCTTACACAGCTGTAGCTCTTTACCCAGATCACATCCTAATGAGCTGGGGCAATTTGAGTATGGACTTGTTGGCACCGAAGAGATGATCCTTGCATCTCAAACATCACTTAAGGGTCGAAGCGGACCATTGCAGTTTACAACGGGCCTCGGGTTTGAAGCAGGTTCGGCACCAGTGGCACAATCTAATGCATCTGAATCTGGTTTGTCAGCAAGAGAATTAGCATTGCAAAACACACGGTTGATGCTAGGAAGGGTGCTTGATAGTTGTTCACTTGGGAGGAGGAGAGATTATAGAAGATTAGTTCCTTTTGTAACAATTACAGGGAACCTGTAAGCGTCTCATTTCCACGTTACTTTGACCGAGGAAAATGTGATATCTGTGATTTTGTTTTGTAAGTAGGCGAACTCATCTAATTATGCAGGTTTTTTTGGTTCAAATATTTATAGTGCACCATGATACCTCCTCTCTAGTTTCGGTCTGCTTACATTTTTAGACGTCTGTTATTTTGTATGTTGTCATCACATAATCAAGGGATGACACAGAATGCTTGACCATTATAATGTTATTGGCTAATCTGATGTTTCTCCAGGGATAAAGAAAATGATTCATTGAAAGTTCGATCCACTTGAATATATCACGTCTCTTTCACATGTCAATGTATATATTCATGAGGATTGACAAAACTGAAAAGGAATTGCCTGTCGATTCTGCTATCCGTGGAATGAATAATTGTGTCGATGTTGAATTCTAGGACGGAATCAGACGGGGTGGGTGCGGTAGGGTTATAGGCTATGCGGGGTGGCACAAATTTAAAAGTAGGGGAAAATTACATTATATACCACTATTTAGCTTACCCTTACTAAAAAAAAAAAAAAATGATCTTCTGGACTCTTGTACTAGGTTGGTTTTATAAGTTAGACACTTCTACTTATATGTTTGTATCTGAACTCCTGAACTCACTAAAAAACAATATTTTAAGTCCCTTAACCGTTGATTTTGCCTATGTGACATTAAATGATTGACTAGGATAAAGAGAGTGTACTGGGGGTACGAGTGGAGGTTAATTTTTGACTAATTTTATATTAAAATAATTAAAAATAACATTAAAATTAAAAAAATAAAAAATAGACTTTTTTTCCCTCCATCATTTTTAATTAAAAAATATTTTTCAAAATTTAAAAATAATAAATTTTAAAACTAAAAATAAAAAACCCTCATTTCCCCAAACCCCCCCCTCTCCGTCTAGCCCCCACCCCACCTCTCAGCCACCCTCCCCCAACCCTATCCCTCGTCCAACCACCCCCTCACTCCCGTCCAGCCCACCTCCCTAGTCCAGCCGCCCCTACCCCGCCTTTCACCCTCATCCCACGTCCCCTGTCCATCCATAGCTGCCATATCATTACCATTAATGTTCCTCACCCTTACAGCTCTCTTTATCTCTCTTCGTCCCCCCACCCCCACAATCATGGCTGCCATAGCCATCACCATCACCATGTCAATATCTCTCTGTCTTTTTTTTCTTCTTCATCATATATGGCAAATTTCTAGGCAATCCCTGAAGAAGGTCTTTGCTTTTTTTTCTTTTGTCTTTTTTTGGTCAAATCTCTTTGCTGTGTTGATATTGTTGTTGTTGTTCGTCACCATCACCATTGATATTGTTGTTGGTTGTTCGTTGTTGTGGCAGATATTGTTGTTGTTATTTTTTTTTGGCAAAATAACCTTTTGGACCCTTGTAGTATGTCGGTTTTGTAAGTTAGATACTTCTGCTTACATGTTTGTCATCTGGATTCCTGAACCCACTAAAAAACATCATTTTAAACTCTTTTTCGTGAGTGTAATACACTCTCTCCACGTCAGCTGCCACGTCTGTCTCATCTGCCATGTCATTTAAAAAAATAAAAAAAATAATTTTTCTTTTTAAAAGTATTATATTAAATTTCAAGTCATTTTTAAAATGCTAAATAATAAATTAAATATTAAAATTAATTTAATTAAATAAGAAAAATTTATAATTGTAGAAAATTTTGAATAATCATGTTTTTATTTTTGCGCACAAATTAAACATTAAATTCATTCCAAATAATTAAAATTCTTCTCCAACTAATTTAAATTTTTAACTATAAATTTAAATATACAAACATAATAAATTTTCGATTTTTAAATTTGAATATCTTCTTCATAGATTACATAGTTAATTCATTTGAATTTTTAAATTTTAAATTTGAGTATCTTCTTACTCTAGCTGAAAATGTAATCTTCATCATAGGTTAGAACACATTTACACTTGTTTCTTGTATCTCTTATGTGTACTAATTCCTTTCTACCTCTAAATCGATGGATTGAACCTCACTTGAGATTAATACCCCCCCTAATCTAGAGATAGAAAAGGGCTAGTACACCTTAGAAAGAGATAACATGTCCTTCTCTTGTTGCAGGTGTATACTAGAGTACTCAAAACGTGTTGCAGGTGTATGCTACAGTACCCAAAACATTTGGTTGTTTCAATACGAAGGCTAGCTAGATAAGGCTTGATTTGTTATCGGAGGTACATCCAAAGATTCTCATAGGTGCGGATAGCCAAATCTATTGAAATTTCTTCAGCCTGAGTAGTACATGAACTTCATATTAATTTACCTTCTATTATAGGACTTGTAACATACCCCTGCTTATGCATAGATATCACTGGTTGCTTAATGTTGCAGTCACTGTTAGAAACCTGCACAACTAACCGTTTGTGTGTTGTGACCTTCTAATACGAAGTTGTTGGAAAATCAGGAATCATTATTTAACACCCTTCTAATATGTGGTAGCCCTTGCTTGTCTAGTAGTAAAATCTTTCTTCCGGTGCTAGGTATGTCATTAACTTGTTCTATGCGAAAATCACCTGCAAAAGAAAAAACAAGGTTAGCAAAAAAATCAGCCAGAGTATTTCCCTCCCGAAGGGAGTGATGTACTCTAACTGATATTGAGGACATTAGATCCTTTATTCAGTTTACTTTAGCTGCAATGCTCCAAGGAATCTTTCATTCGCCATTAAGAATATGAACTAGAGTCAAGGAATCTGACTCTAATATCACATAGTTAATATAATTGCTTCTGCAGTATTGTAACCCTTCTCTTATTGCTCTAGCCTCAGCCACTAGTTTGGTAGTATCCTAGATCAATATGCTTTTAGCAACCATAAAAGTTTCTAATGCAAAAAGTAGCAGATCTAGGGCCACGGTTTCCCTTAGATGGCCCATGAATGTTGCACTTAACCCAATTCACCTGAGGAATCCATTTCACTATTTTGATTAGTAGGTAGGCCGAGACCTCACTATGTGGGAATACACTGGGTTTGTTGTTGTTGTTGATTTAGTAGGTAGGCCTGTTGCTTTCCAGTAGTTCAATCATTTGTGGCCAGCTTTGGTTATCACAATATCTATTAAATCTGCTTCTCCTGAACTTTTTCAGAGTATCAGTTACTTCCCAAATAATTTTATTGTTACAGTATTTCCCCATGAAGTATTGTATTACTTCTCTTCCACAAAAACCACATTATAACAATTGGAACCACCTGGAGTACCTCTTTTAATCTGTTGTTGGTATCAAAACTCCACCACTTTCTAATTGTTTGTTTTAAGCTTATTAGATGGGAGAAACATGTAGCTCCTGAGAAGTACTGCCAAGCTGTTTGAGCTGTATTTCCTTTCAAAAAGAGGTTCTCCACTGACTCAACTTTTGCAAATTCACAACACCTACAAAACTTGAAATATTTAAATTCCAATTATGCATCAATTGTGAGACAAGTACTTTCCCCTTCCAAATTCTCCAAGCAAGGAAAGAGGATTTGAAAGGAAGCGCTTTACACCATAACATCTTCAAATCATCATTGATTTCCTCCTTATATCTTAGCAATTCTCAAGCACTTTTCACACTGAAAAGACCAGTGCTTGATGTTGTCCACCATGGCTGATCTCCCTGATTTATAAGCTTGCATTGCCCCATATTGTTTCTGATATGTTCCACAACATAGTTAGGAACATGATTCTTCATCTCCTTGCTTGGAGAATTTGGAAGGGGAAAGTACTTGTCTCACAATTGATGCATAATTGGAAAATTTCATCCCTGTTCAGTGAGAAGCATTTATATCTGTCATTAGATAACAAGTGTTTACCTCTGACTGGTGTTTGAATAGAGAACCTAGATTAGTCCAATTTCCAAACCAAATACTTGAAGTGCCTCCCTTAGGTTCCCACCATATTGCCTGCTCCAGCTTGTTTTTGTTTTCTAACATATGCGTCCATACTTGGGATCTCCTTTCCATTCCACAAATGCGGGGATTTGTTTCTTGCAATATTTGTTTCAAACAAAATTGGACCACATATTGTTTTGAGTTCTGAACCTCCACTAAAGTTTTACATATAAGACTTGAGATACTTCAAACATAGATCTGATACCCAGTCCACCTTCTTGCTTTGGCAAGCATACTTTTACTCTATGTTGCCCAATGTTTACTCCTCCCTGATTCTTTGTTGCTCCAAAACAATTTAGCGAAACTTTTTGTGGAGTTCCTTAATAACACAAATAGGAGGTATAATACCAGATAATATATAAATAGAGATACTCTGCAAAATACTAGTGATAAGCACCTCCGTACCACCATAAAAAAGTAGCCTACCTATCCATAACTGCAATTTTTGTTTTACCTTCTCAATCAACTCTGAATAATGCTCTTTTCTCTTTCTTGTATGAGTAATAGGACACCCTAAATACTTCATTAGGAAACTAACTCTTTTCATGCCAATACATTGTTCCATCATCTCCATAGTGGTCCTAGCAGTAATTTTGTGCATATAGAACAAGCTCTTATTTGTATTCCCCTTTTTCCCTGACAACAATTCATACTTTTTTAAGATCTTGAAAATCATCTTTAAGGAAGATTCATTAGCAGAGTAAAAAATGATAGTATTATCAGCATAAAACAAATGGTTTAGATCTAAACTCCATTTAGGCATCCCATATCCCACAAATTGATCCTGCATGAATAAAGAGATTAAAGCCCTAGACAGGACTTTAGATGAAAGAATCAATAAAGCAGTGGATCCCCTTGCTTTACACCTCTGGTGGAATAAAAAAACCCATTGGATTTTCCATTAATCAAAACTGAGTAGTAATTGTTAGCAAGCAACCTCCATATCATATTAATAAAAGTGTCAGAAAACCTCATTTTCTTAGGACTTTAATTAGAAACAACCATGAGACTCTGTCATATGCTTTGGCCATATCCAGCTTGATAACCACATCAGTCGACTTACCTTTTTTGCCTATATATGTGACTAATTCTTGAGTGAGCTACATATTTTCAATTATATTTCTCCCTTTAATAAACCCTGATTGATTAGATGAGATAATTTTGGGCAGTAATGCTTCCATTTATCATGAATAATTCTTGAAATAATTTTATTGACAAAATTACTTAACCTAATAGGTCTCAGGTCTGAAAAAGTTTGAATTAAAGCTTTCGTAGGTATGAGAACCAAATTAGTATGAGTGATTGATTTTGAAAGGGTATTACCTTGAAAAAATTTGCACCATTCTTACAATATCTAGCCCAATAACATCTGAGCAACTTTGGTAAAATTTACCTGATAACCCATCTGGACCACATGTACTCTCCACATTCAGGTTGAAAATACTATGAGAAAATCTAGTGTTTCTATCACCATTTTCAAACCAGTCATAGCCAACTTTTTGTTTCCAGAAAAATTCTTCCGAGGCAAGGTATTTGTTGTATGCAGCCTTTGCCAATTGCATTATCGACCTATTATCTGATGAAGGGTATTCTTCAAACAATTTCTCCTTAATTCTTGCAATATCTTCTCTAATTAGCAGTTGCTGAAAAATATCTCCAAATGTCTCTCTACTCCACACAGTTAAGCCCTTTTTAATCTTTCTCTTGAAATCCAAAAAGAGTTTTCTGTAAAACCTGTATCCCATTTCATTCTCAATATCTCCTTAAATGACCTATGAGAGGTCCAAAAGTTGAGGAATTTAAAAGGTCTAGAAAAATTGTGAGCAACTGACAGACATGGTACTAGTAGAGGTGCATGATCTGACCCATTTCCGGGCAAATATTCTACCTCTAATTGAGAGAAAAGATCCAAAAATTTAGCATTAAATAGGACCCTATCAAGCCTTTCAAAGATATAATCATCACTTGCCCTACTATTCCACCAAGTGAATGGGCTTCTCTTAAAAAGTGTTTGAGATAAGTCACATGATTCAATAAGAGCTCTGAAATCATCAGTGTCTGCATCTAGAATTGGAAGACCTCCCATCTTTTTTTCCCCATTAAGAATTACATTGAAATCTCCCCTTATAATCCACTACCGATCCATGCTCTGAGCAATATTAGCTAATTCATCCCATAAATCCAGTCTAAGGTTGCTGTCACACTTGGCATAAACTACAGAAATGTAAAATCTAGAATCAGATTCCACTTAATGTATTTTGAGTGTTAATTATTGGTCAGTGTCACTTATGGTAGTAACTGTATATCCCTGATTCACAAAAATCCGAATCTGGCCATTTATGTTATGTTTTGCTTCCTGCATGTTTAATATGTTTTTCTACCTGTTGATGTATGTAAAATGCTAAAAAGGCTCAAGTAAAGCCACAAATTCAAATTTGTGAAACTTGTGCAACATTTGCAGTCTTTGAAATGCATGCTGTGACTTTACTAATCTAATATTCCAGCAAAATGACTTGGTCATTTTTTTACTTGATAGGGCCTCAATTTTCTCTTTGGCTACACTCTCAAAGGCTAAGATGCATCTGCTTGAGCTTGTTTTATTCCTCTTCTAGTTGCTTTAAGAGATTTTGCTGATTTTGGGGAGGTGTAAGCATTCTTAAAAATATGATCTTCATTCCCTGTATCATCCATTAAATCACCATCCTTTTCTATACTCATATTATCTTCTATTCTAATATCCACTCTATGAGAAACTATGTCATGCAAACCTTTGTTCGGAGATTTAATTTCTCCTAAAACCATTAGAGCCTCATCTGTCTGCACTACAATAGGAACCTCCACTATTGCCATATGGTTTGTATTCTTATCAACCTATTTCTCCTGCTGCTTGTTTTCCACTATTGCAATCTGTAATTGTCTTTGCTTATTGTCCCTTTCTGTTGCAAGTGTTGCAGGCGTGCCCAGTCCTACTTTATCTCTTTCTTTTATGTCTATGTTTTCAACTAAGGCACCATCATCTTCTACCTCATTTTGTTCCAGGTTTTTAACAGACTTTGTACTCTTTTATGTCTTTATGTCCAACCTTGCTGATTCTTTTAATTCCTTTGTTGGTGGATGGTACTCATTTGTGTGTGGTGATTTGATGTTTACACCTTTCTTTTCCCAGATGTTGATATTTTCCTTCTCATTATTCTTTTGTATTTTGCTGCTGGTGCATTATTATTGCTTTTTAGATAACTTCCATTTTTGTACCATCATTTTTTTCCTTCACCTGCTGTGACCTTTCTTTATTATGTTGGAAGTTTGAATGCTGCATTTGCATCTCAGAGGTCTCAATCTCTCTATCCTCTGGATTGAACTTTTCCACTTCCACTCTATCCCCCCATTTGGTGCTACTATCTCGTTTTTCAGTGAATTATTATTCCCATGATTCTTAATAGAGTGCTGGGAAGTTTTCACTGGACTGGGAGATTTCTCATCACTATTTCTTGAAAAGAAAGCTTTTTCAACCCAATCTTTTGTATTTTCTCCAAACTGCTGCTCTTTCCCTTTCTGCACAGATTCCTCCTTACTGTCCCCCTGCTCAAGTACCTCAAAAGGATTAGCCAAGGATAAGGCACTATTTTCTTCTGCTGCCTCTTTATTGTAAATAAACTTTCTACTAGTTGGATTCCATCTTCCTGCCCCTCTACCATATCTCCATGCTCTATTTTGTTACTGATGATTTTGACCTTATTGTGTAAGGCTTTCCTCAGATTTCTTCTCAACTACTATCTCTCTTAATTCAGGATGAAGCTCTCTACATTCATGCATTTCATGTCCTTGTAGCTTGCATTTTAAACAGTAAGTTGGTACCATATCGTACTTGATTTTAACTTTTATGCTTCTAACTTCTTTTGTGATTTCATTTACAATCTACATTATAACATGCCGATGTATTTCTACTAATAAATCTAATTGGAGTTTAACTCTTGCACAGCTAGGCCATATTTTGTTGGTTGTAGCTGCATCCAGACGCAGAGGTTTCCCAGTTGAAGAAGCAAGAGAAAATAGAGACTCTTTGACAAAGAAGTTTGGCAATAAATCTGGAAAGGATATCCAGCTAAGGCATGTGTTGTTTTCTGCTTCGACATAAAATTCTCATCATATATGAGTGGATGCATTTGATAGGAATTGCCATTCCTATCAGTGATATAATATGCATTTTTTGACAACATGTTAATGAAATTTTCTCTGAGTTCCTACCTTATTAGAACATATCTATTGTGTAGAAGCCCAATTTCGCACTCTCCTTTGATACCGCAGTATTTTGGAATTTTTTTTCTATGTGCGGCTATGTTGGGCCATTCGTAAGAGAAGTTACCCACAATTGCATATTGTAGGTTTTCAAGTATGTTCATTCATTTAACTTCTTGTTTAAAAATCCACTTGATAACAGGAATCCCCTCAATAATATTGACATGACCCAAACCAGGGTCTAGTCATGTCGGGTGCCTCAAGTCCAATCGGAACCGGAGACCACCCCCAACACCCCACCATAACTGCCCAATACCCTATGTCGTATAAATTCTGAACATATAGCAAGATAGAAAAATTATAATTGAAAGACTTTTAGTGAAGTTCATAATCATAACCATCCAAACATCTAAACGGTGTCAGTCCTAATACCAATGCCAAGGTTGACACCAATACCGACACCACCCATGCCCATAGTAGTCACACAATGACTCTAACCGAAAACAAAGAACATCCGGTTGGGACATGCCCCTGACCATAGCCAAAACCAAAGTCCAAGAAATAGCCAAAAGTATGAAAAGATATCCATATCATGAAATAGAGTTTTTTGGAATATGGAAGCTCACCACTTCAGTCTGACACAAATGCTGTCCTCGAATCAAAGTCACTGAATAGGAGAAGTACTATGGCCGGTTCCTGCATCGCATGGGGATACAACACTCGAAGACGGGTTAGCGGGTGAAAGCTAGCATGTACTCAGGAATAAGGATAAAGTAATGCCATTATTCAAAACCAAAGTAAATAACCATATGCAATTTCTCATATATATATATATATATACACACACACACACACACACCATGTCAGGGAAGGGAATCGGGTTGAGTAGCTTTACCGTCATAATTCACCCACGGGCTATATGGGTCTAGTGTTACCCCCTAAATGAGCCCCAGCGCGTGTAGATGCACGAATCGGAGATATCATAAAGGTCGAAGATTCTTGTGTACCCTTCACCCTCCATGATACATATATACAAGTATAAAGTTAGGGGATTCCTGTTGACCCCATAAGTATATGGTCACCATGACAAACCCTCATGTCGTCAAACATAAGCTTCCATTGTTTGTCCATCGGACTCACACCTTTACGGCTAGCTATCACAACCCACCATTATTGTCCAATTAAAACCTTTAACACATAATCAAACCACCAATTCCAAAATTTAATTACCAAGGCATTATAAAGTGGTATCGTCTTACCGACTATAGCTTGCAAACAATGTCATTAGCCAATACCTAAGGGATTCCCATGTAGCCCACAAGTATTCTAATTAAACCAATCCATGACCACCAAGTCCTTTTCAATCCATTTAAAACCATTTAAACTAATTTAAGTTCCATTACCATCTTACGCAATGCAAAGTTTTCAATAAAAGTCAAACTATATGACAAAAACATTCTCATTGTCATTTTAACAAACATGTTGAGGGCGTATAGTTTCCAAAACCAAAACCAAGAACCAATTAACCATTCCCATGCAGCTACATGTTCAAACCAAAACTACAACTTGAAAACCATAAATAGAACATGTGAAAACATCATCCAACCATTAGTAACCAAAACCCCCAGATATATTTCAAAACTAACACAAACCTACAATAATGCCATGAAAACCATTTGTCCTTGAATGATGGGAAAGGGAAATTGCTAGCACGATTTGACTCTTTATTGAGATGCTCTTACCTTTAACAAACTCAGAAAATAAAGATGCTAAGGAAATCAACCTTTCCTTTAACAAAGTCAGAAAACAAAGATGTTAAGAATAACACATACCTTACGCACGATTATCTTGAGTGGAAAAAAAATGGATACTTAGAATTCATGTCCTCTTCGGCTTCCCGAGTAGCCTCTTCAACCTTGGGATTGCTTCATAGAACCTTTACCGAAGCTACGTCTTTCATCTGCAATCGACGAACTTGTCGATCCAAGATCTCAATCGAGACTTTCGTATACGGTCATAAATTCGAAATACCCATCTGCTCCAAAGAAATAACCGTCGAAGGATCACCTACACACTTTCTCAACATCGAAACATGAAACACCGAATGAACGAAGCTCAAACTAGGAGGCAACTCCAACTCATACACAACCTCACCAACCCTCTTCAAAGCCAAGTACGGGCCAATAAACCGGGGGTTGAGCTTCTCCTTCTTCCCAAACTGCATTACACCCTTCATGGGAGATACCTTCAAGAACACCCAATCACCAACCTCAAACTCTAATTACCTATGTCTCACATCCGCATAGGACTTTTGGCAACTTTGGGCAGCTTGAAGTCTCTCCCGAATCACCTTCACCTTATCCACTACTTGGTGAATCAAATCCAGGCGAAACATTTCCACCTCACCAACCTCGAACCGCCCAATAGGAGAGCTATACCTCCTATCATACAACGCCTTAAATGGAGCTATCCCAATACTAGAGTGGTAGCTGTTATTAAACGTAAACTCTATAAGAGGCAAATGATCAACCCAACTACCACCATAGTCAATCACATAAGACCGAAGCATATCTTCCAATGTCCGAATAGTCCTTTCCGCTTGCCCATCCGACTACGGGTGGAAAGCAGTATTAAGGCTCACTTTAGTTCCCAAACCTCTCTGAAACGAACGCCAAAAATGCGATGAGAACTGAGTACTGTGATCTGACATGATAGAAATAGGTGTCCTATACAACTTCACAATTTCTTGGAGGAACAACCTCGCATAATCCTCTGTCGAATAATTATTCTTCACTGGCAAGAAGTGAGCAGACTTAGTCATCCTATCCATGATGACCCAAATTGAATCAAACTGATTCTAAGACCGATAACGAAATCTATATTATTTCTCTCATTTCCACACCGGCAATTTAATCTCTTAAGTCAACCCACCAGGCCTTAAGTGCTCAACTTTAACTAGTTTTCACACTATACATTTTGCCACAAAACTGGCCATATCTCACTTCATATTGTTCCACTAGTAAATCTCCTTAAGATCATGATACATCTTTATCGAACCGGGATGAATGAAAAAATGTGACTCATGAGCCTCAACCAAGATCCTCTCTCTCATCCCATCTACATCGGGAATACATAATCTGCCTTAGTACCTTAAGATACCATCTCTACCAATCCCAAAAGCTATAACCTTTTGCTATCCCACATCCCCTTTAATCTTTATTAAGACAGAATCCAGTACCTGCTTCTCCTTTATCTCAGCAACAAGGGATGACTTCGCCACCTCTTATACAAACACACCACCATCCTTAGAGTCCAAGAGACGAACTCTAAGGTTAGCGAAACGGTGAATATCTTTCACCAAATCCCTAGGGATAAGCTACTAAGATTATAAACAACCACATTAGCTTTACCTTAGTGATAGTGGAGACTCATGTCATAATCTTTCAGCTACTCCAGCCACTTTCTCTGCTTGAGATTCAATTCCTTCTGGGTGAACACATATTGCAGGTTCTTGTGATTAGAAAAGATATCTGCATGGACTCCATACAAATAGTGATGCTAGATCTTTAATGCGAACACCACAACCAACAAATCCAAGTCATGAGTTGGGTAAATCTTCTCGTGAACTTTCAACTGCCTAGAAGCATAGGCCAACACTCTACTATGCTACATCAATACATAACCAATTACCACACGAGATGCATCACAATAGACTACAAAACCATCAGTGCCTTCAGGCAAAGTCAAAACTGGAGCTGAAGTCAACCTATCTTTCAGATTCTCAAAACTACCCTCACAAGCGTCAGACTACAAAAACTTCACATTCTTCTGGGTCAACTTAGTGGGGCAGCATAGTCGAGAAACTCTTCACAAATTTCCTATAGTAATCGTCTAAACCCAAGAAGCTCTGAATATTGATTGAAGTTGTGGGCCTAGGCCACTTTTTAACCACTACAACTTTCTGCCGATCCACCATGATACCTTTACTAGAAATGACATGACCTAGAAAAGTAACAACTTTCAACTAGAACTCGCATTTCAAAAACTTAGCATAAAAATGCTGGTCTTTCAAGGTTTGCAACATGATACGAAGGTGATCGACATGATCCACCTCGCTCTTGGAATACACTAGAATATCATCTATAAACACGATATAGAAGCTAACGGAAGACCCTATTCCTCAAGTTCATGAATTTCGTCGGGGCATTAGTTTAACCAAAAGGCATGACTAAGAACTCATAATGACCATACCGTATTCGAAAGACAATCTTAGGGATATCCACTTCCCTAA
Source organism: Capsicum annuum (assembly GCF_002878395.1). Classification (NCBI taxonomy): domain Eukaryota; kingdom Viridiplantae; phylum Streptophyta; class Magnoliopsida; order Solanales; family Solanaceae; genus Capsicum; species Capsicum annuum. Next base: position 106,786,765 of record NC_061114.1, read on the forward strand.
TTTTTAGCTGATGATAACTGGGCCTAAGATCAATCTTAGAGATAAACCTAGCATCCTGAAGTTGGTCAACAAGAGGAAGAAGATATTCTTCACAGTACCCTTAATAAACTGACGATAATCGATGCACATTTGAAGGGAACCATTCTTCTTACGTATAAAAAAACAGGAGCACCCTACGAAAACACACTAGGACAGATAAAACCCTTGTTGAAGAGGTCTTTCAGCTGCTCTTTAAGCTTCTCCAACTAACTAAAGACATTCTAAAAGAAGGGATAGAGATAGGACGAGGTCCAAAATAAGGTCAATCCCCAAATCAATCTCCCTATCAGGAGGGAACCAGGAAGATCATAATGAAATACCTTGGGAAATTCATTAAGCACGGGAACATATGTCAATAAAGGAGTTGAAATTTTTAACCCATATCAAATGATAAAGACATCCCTTGGAAATTAGCTTTCGAGCTCTAAAATATGATGTGAACCTTCCCTTAGGCACTAGAGAACCCCTTTCCTACTTAATTGCTCACTCATTAGGGAATTTAAACATGACCTTACAGGTTCGACAATCTAAGGAGGCATAACACGAATACAACCAATCCATCCCCAATATGACATTAAAATCAACTATGTCTAATTCTATCAGATCTACCAGAGTTTCTCTACCACCAACAAGTACCACACAACCTCTATAGACTTTTCTAGCAACCGCCGAGTCACCCATTAGGGTAGAAACATAAAAGGGACCAGGGATACACTTGGGACCGAACCAAAATGCATAGCCACATGTAGGGTCACATAAGAAAGAGTTGATCCCGGATCAAGAAATCAATATACATCACGAGAAAAGAGTCATAACATACCAGTTACAACATTGGGAGATGCCTCTGAGTCTTGGCAGGTAGCAAGAGCATACAAGCAATTTCAACCAGTGGTGGTACTAGAAGCATAAGCAGCACCCTTTGGTGCAGGAGTCGATGAAGTTGAAACATGAATTTTATTTGCCCCTGAAGCAACCTTATAAGTACAATCTCTCTGCAAGTGACTAATCTGGCCACACTTATTCCTCTCCTCTTCACAATACCCATGATGCACCTGCTCACCAAATCTATAAGAAGGATATGATGGAGCGGAGTGAGCCTCACCAGCCTGAGATTGAGTGCCCTGCACCCTAAATCCACTATAATGCTGGCTTTGGATATGGATCACTAGCTGTAGAGTAGGAACCAGAACCCTACCACTTATCTTAGACCACTTTCCACCATCTCTACCACTCTGCTGCTGACCTCCACCCCAATTAGAAAATCTAAACTTCTTATTTTCACGACCCTAGGCTACTTCCTAGTCGAGACAACAGTACTTATGGCCACAACCCATGAGCTAGTACTTGGTGAGAGCACCGAGTAAAATAGTAAGACAACACATGTGTGGAAGATAAGCTGATAAGATGCTATAAATCTGAAAACTAAAATACATAGTAATGACATGTCTAAAATATCTAATAAAAATATTGGAAACTAACTATCTGTCTGTGTTTGAAACAACTGATAAAAACTGAAAGAATTGACTGACTGTCTAACCGATTGTCTAAAAGCCTCTAACATCATGAAGAGTTGATGGGACAAACCCCCAAATAACTCAGACTGACTGAACAAAAAGGACATTACTGAAATAATTATAAAAATATATCATGTCCTCGATGGATGAGGACTCACCACTACTCCTGCCGGATAACGCTGAACCGGCTAAGAATGGTCAGAAAACTGAGCGTCCGGACCTATTTTATAAGACAACATAGCACAAAAGAAAAGTATGCGATCAATACTTTTAATGTACTGTCATGTAAGATAAGGACCAACTGAAATACATATAATAACTAAACTTGGATGCATGAACATGTAACACAGAGAGTGCAGGACCAAGTATGAACATACTACTAAAATAATCTAAAATGTGAATAACTGAAATCTGTACACTTGGTCATACAAACCTGAACTAATGTATTCTGAAGACTACACTGAGATCGTGGAAGCTAACTACAACCGACATGCCCCAATCTAAGCTATTGGGGTCCAACATGTAACCCAGTTGGAAGGGTGCTGGTAATTTGCCAGGTGTACCAACACAAAACTGCCGATGTAGATCCACCAGGCTGATGTCCTGAAGGATAAGGGTGTCATGCCTAATTGACGGGACCCCTCATAATCTACGGTGGCGCCGTAGGTCTGGAACCTAATGACTGTTACTAACGTCCCATGCCAAACTGACGAGAGAGACGACATACCTACGTTCACTCAGTGCTAAGTGTTACTCCCAACTAAATGACATTGGTGTTATTAGTTGTTTAACATGACATGGTACTGTACTTGTGAGTGCTCAACATGAATATGATGTTCTAAATATGAAAATAAAACCATGTTTTGGCTGACTTGTTACTTAGAAATAAAAACATGTAAAACAAATAGGTATTGGGTGCTCATAACCTGCCAGCACTGAATGATTAAAAAATTTGAAAACAATTTAAACGGTAATAGGAAATCATAATTCAGAGACCCAAAGGTAGTAAATTTCAATAACTACAAAAGTATAAGAATTTGAACACAGGAAGGTGTAAATCGTGGGAAACCAACATGCTTACATGTTTTAAATTCATAAATGCATGGATTCAATAAAAATATACATAAGGAATTGAAATCCAAAGCATTACATGACCTAATTTGCACAGGACCATATGAGGACATGAATTTAGTTCAGTTTACTAAGAAAAAACATGGATTGAATTCATCTTGAACATGTGAAATCTCATAATGAAGGAAAAACTCATACTTTAATCAAGAAGAGGGTTTTTGGGCTCAATGGGTGAAAGGAACCCATTGATGAATACCCCACATACCTCAATTAGATTAATTCTTGAAAATTTCTTGAGGGTTTCTTGAACTTGGAAGCTTGAACTCTCGATTTCTTGAGAAAGAGCTTGGGTTTTGTTCTTGGGAAAAGAGGAGGGTTTATTGAGAGAAATTTTGAGTAAAAGGGGTAAATAACGCCTCTATGGAAGTTCCAAATTGTGTTAAGGACGAATTGGGTTGAGGGAAATGACTCAAATGCCCTTTGGGCACTTAAATCTAGAAGCTGTGCGGGAATAATCAACATGTCGCGTCTCTCTCTCAGAGGGAGAAAGCAACGCATTGCGTCACTTTCTCCGAGGGAGAAAGCAAAGCTTCATAGACCTTGGTACCATGGGAGAGACCAATGTGCCACGAGTTTATCGTGTTGGCTCACTGGTTTAGCCTTCCAAAAATGTCCCGACCCTCGTCCAAAGATCCATAAACTCACTCGAGGCATACTATTAACCTTTCTAAACATGAATCGACTCAAAAACTGACATCTTGAGGTCGGGAAGAAAATTAAAATCTGTGAAGTTTAGGGGTCTTGAAAATGACTAAGTCCTTAACACTTAGTGAAAATTTCAAGCCTTGGCCCTTTAAGCATGCAACTACAACTGAACTAAGCTTATGATCGTACAGGGTATTATAATATCTCCCCCTTGGGAGCATTCGTCCTCGAATGAGACTAGAACATTCGTCCTCGAATGAGACAGGTTAAACTAAGAACACTAAGGCAACTAAGATTGTATATGAAACATGCATGACTTAAAACATGATTACATAACTGAGTCTGAAACATGCTACATGAGCTGAACTAATTTCGTGAATGCATGCAATGTCATGAGAATGGTTATATAGCTGAAGCTCAGAACAAAAAAGAGTCGATTTAAGGAAAAATCATTACCTCAAGCTAAATTGGAGTTTGCAGAGAAAAGATGAAGGTACTTGGTTCGCATATCTGCTTCTGTTTCCCAAGTATCTCCCTCAACAGACTGATTCCGCCATAAAAATTTAACCAAGGAAACTTTTTTATTCCTTAGCCTAAGAATCTGACGATTAAGGATCTCAATTGGGACTTCTTCGAAAAGGCTATCCTTAACATCCATACTTCCCAAAGGAACAACAAAAACTGGATCACTAATACATTTCTTTAACAATGAAACATGGAACATTTGATGTACTGATGTCAAATTTGTAGGAAACTCAAGCATGTAAGCTACCTTCCCGAAATAATTCAAGATTCTATATAGGCCAACATAGCGGGGACTGAGTTTCCCCTTTTGAAAAAACCTCTTCACTCCCTGTATTGGTGAAATGTTCATATATACCAAGTCACCAACTTTGAACTCAAGATTTTCTCTCCTCACGTCTGCATAAGATTTCTGACGGGTTTGGGCTGTCTTCAGCCTCTCCTGAATTAACTGAACTTTCTCTATCGCCAAACACTGAATCTGGCCCTATCAAAGCAACCTCACCTGATTCAAACCAACCAAATATAAGACCTATATCTCCCTCCATAGAGAGCCTCAAAAGGTGCTATCTGAATATTGGAGTGATAACTATTGTTATAGGCAAACTCAATCAACGGTAAATGGTCATCCCAGCTACCTTCAAAGTCAATAACACATTCCCTCAACATGTCCTCTAAGGTCTGAATGGTCCTCTCTGTCTGACCATCAGTCTGAGGATGAAAAGTTGTACTGAGATGAACTTGGGTACCAAGACCTTTCTGAAAAGCCTTCCAAAAGTGAGAGGTAAACTGAGTACCTCTATTTGAAATGATGGAAAACAAAACCCCATGCAATTTCACCCACTCCCTAAGATAAAGCTTGGCGTAATCCTCAGCTAAAAATGAAGTATGAACTGGCAAGAAATGGACTGACTTGGTAATTCTATCTACAATGACCCAAATCGAATTATACTGAGAAACGTACGAGGAAATCCTATCACAAAGTCCATATTCACCACTTCCCACTTCCAAGTGGGGATGCTAAACTCCTGAAGTGTACCACTAGGCCTTTGGTTCTCAACCTTAACCTGCTGACAGTTTGCACACTTAGCCCCAAATTCTGCGATATCCTTCTTCATACCACTCCACCAATAGATTTATTGCAAATCACGGTACATCTTAGTGACTCCTAGGTGGATAGAGTATCGTACACCATGCACTTCTGCATGTATTCGCTATCTCAGACCATCAACACACAGAACACATAACCTGCCTTGACCATGAAGCACACCATCTCCCTCTTAGGAGAAAACCTCTATTTTCTGATCTCTAACTGCGTTATTCATCTTAACCAAACTGGAATCCCTATCTTGTTTTTCTTTTACTTCAGCAACCAATGAAGATTTCGAACCATTGTGAACTCACATACTACCTACAGCTGAATCAACCAACTGAAAACCTAATCTAGCAAGCTGAGGAACCTCATGGACTAACTTCTTATCTCCATCAACATGAGCAACACTACCCATAGATAGTCTACTAGGAGCATCCGCCATTGCATTAGCCTTGCCCGGATGATACAACACACTCATATCATAATCTTTTAACAACTCAAGACACCTTCTTTGGTGAAGATTTAGATCTTTCTGCATGAACATGTACTGCAGACTTTTATGATCCGTGAACACATCAAAATGAACCTCATAAAGATAGTGCCTCCAAATTTTCAAGGCAAAAACAACAGCTGCCAACTCAAGATCATGGGTATGATAGTTCTTTTCATTGGGTTTAAGATATCTGGAGGCGTAGGCTATGACCTTGCCTCTCTGCTTATCAAAACACAACCAAGACCAACTCTGGAAGCATCACAGTAAACTACAAATCCATCTAAACCATCTGACAAAGTCAAAAATAGGGCAAAAGTGAGTCGAGTCTTCAACTCCTAAAAACTCTTCTCGCATGAATCTGTCCACTGAAACTTAACCTTCTTTTGAGTCAATTGAGACATGTGGGAAGAAATAGAAGAAAACCTTTTAACAAATCGTCTTTACTGGCCATCCCAACCTTAAAAACTCCTATATCTGATGGAGAGATGGGTTTAGGCTAGTTTCTCACAGCTTCGGTCTTTTGAGAGTCAACTTAGAGGCCATCGCCAGAAATTATATGGCCAAGAAAAGCTACTAATCTTAGCCAAAATTTGCACTTACTGAACTTAGCAAATAATCGATGATCTCTAAGGGTCTGCAATACGACCCTCAGATGATTTTCATGATCATTCTCATTACGGAAATAGACAAGGATATCATCTATGAAGACTATGATGACATGTCCAAGTACTACTTGAACACCCTATTCATCAAGTCCATGAAGGCTGCAATGGCATTTGTTAGCCCGAAGGACATAACCATAAATTCAAAGTGACCATACAGAGTTCTGAAAGCTGTCTTTGGAATGTGATATTGTAATATCCCGTACTTCTACCTAGCTTTAAATTGTCCCAAAAATGTTAAAGACTTGCTTTAAAAGATGAATCTACTATTATACATGTGGAATTTTCAAGATTTTTACTTTTTATTGTGTGGGAAATTGGATAAGCTTTCCATCAATATCAAATTCGCCTAAATTCGACACCCGGGCGAAGAGTTAGAGCCATTTAGAGCCATTTTAGTAAGACAGTGTGCCACCTGAGCCATTAACGCGTCGCGGAGTATGCCAAAATGATAATCGTCAAAATCCAGTGGGCCTCAGCGATTATGGTGCGTCGCGCCAAGGCTCAAATCTAGAGTTGTCAATTTTCAGTGTCTCAACGCGATACCACCGCATTGCGGTAAGATTCCAGGTCCCATCCAGTATTGCAACGCGATTTCACCGCGTCGCGCCGTCAGCCCAGTTTAGTGGCATGCCGCAATAGCGTCGCGTCGCGCCAGGTGCCCAAATCGAGTTTTTAGTGACGAAAAATAAAAACCTTCTGAGGGCAATTGAGTCTTTTTTCATGACCCAAATCAGCCTTTAACCATGAAATTATGCCCTAAAAACCCTATTACATCACTTTTTCTCACTCTCTCAAGAACAAAATCCTTCTCTTAAGAACAAGAACTCTAGCTCTCAAATTCAAGGGACAAATCACAAGAACTCTTCATCATTCCTTCCAAATTCATTAACTCAGGTATGTATAGTGTTTATTGATGGATTCCTTTCGTCCATGAAGCCCAAGAATCAAGTTTTAAACTATGAATTATGATATTCATGCTATGTGTGATTATGTTCATGTGGTTGTTGTTGTATGATTCCCAAGTTGGAATCTTTATGTGTTTTTATGAGAATATGTTAGCATGTGAGTTGAAAACTATGAATTTTAGTTGGTTATGACACGTTAATTTGATGATTATGCCATGCCCTAAGTCATGCACCCTAAGTGTTTGACAAAATGCCTAAGAGACTAGAAATTCTGTAATATGGCTTAATTGTGACTTAAGTGATGGATTCATATTTTACCCTTATGTTCAAATTACTCCCATGCTATTGATGTGCAATGTAGATATTTGTTGAAATGCTCATGATGCTTGAATATAGAATTATGACATTGATTATATGCATTCTTCCATGTACAAAATTATGATAACCATGCACTTCATAAAATCCCCAACTTATTGTATTATGAATTGTTGATATTGGTCATGTGTTCAAGAAGTGTCAAGTCTTGTCAGTTTCATTCTATTGAGTCCTGGGGGTACTTGTACCCGACAATTTAGCTGTATGCCCAGAGCCAGTGTCAGTTTTCATGATACTCTTAATCAAGCCACAATTAGTAGAATTCAGTCAGTCACATGACTCAGGAAAACTCAATAAATTCAGTATCAGTCCAGTACTCAGTAATCTCAATAATCTCAGTACTCAGAAATCTCAGAAATCTTAGTCAGTTATCAGATCTCAGTAGTATTCTATCAGTCAACGAAATCCAGTGAACTCAGTTCAGTCCAGTTAATCAGTACAATCAGTAACAGATTAGTCCAGTCCATTTCAGTGTCTATTTAGATGGGAGTAGAATTCAGCACCGAGTGAACCCAAGGATGGGAACACACACTGTCAGCAGAGGGTGTGATTCTTAGAAGGAATTCTTATGTTCCAGAACTATGTAGCCAGCATAGGTTGAGACATCAACACTATCAGTTGAGGGTTGATAAGGTGGATTAACACTGTCAGATGAGGGTCCCACCATTCTCCTTTGGGGACACTGTCAGATGAGGGTCACTCACAGCTTGTCCTTACTAGTAGCGTGGTATTGACACCCTTCCAATTGGGGTTACAGATTGGACCCCAACTCAGCTATAATGCTTATTAGGGGCATGTCGGTTAGATGAATTCTCCCACAGTTTCAGTAACAGAATCAGGACTGTCAGATACAGTCACTCAGTCTCAGTAATAAAACTCAGATAGTTCTTCAGATATTAGGACTGTCAGATACAGTCACTTAGTATAGTATGAAACTCAACTAGTTTCATCAAAATCTAGACTGTCAGATACAGTCACTCTGTATTAGTTATCTCAGTTATCAGTAGCTCATGTTATCAGTATTCAGACTCAGTAGTCAGTATTACCACGTATTCAGTTTCAGTTATGTATTCATGCATGTATTCTCACATTTATGTTATCCAGTCAGTTAGTATTGTTCATGCATTTGAACCATTGCATTCAGCCACCTCACTTGCATACCAGTACATTCAACGTACTGGCGTATTTGCGCTATGGTGTTTTATACCATAGGTTTAGAAGCACGAGCTCCCAAGCATCCTTAGTAGATCAGACGTTCAGCAGCCAGACTAGCAGTGAGTCCTCATCATTCGAGGATAGCATGATTATTGTATTATTTCAGTAGTTCGGAGTTAGTTGGGGACATGTCCCATCAATTTCACAGATTTCAGACAGTTTAAAGGCTTTGAGACTACAACATGTTTTATACAGTTTATTTTTGGGTATTATCAAACCCCATTACAGACAGTGTTTTATATTCAGTATTAGTTAAGTTTTGAACCTTATGGCCTTACAACTTATATTCCGCATATTTATAGTATATTATTCAGTGCTCAATTACAGATATCAGTCATGGGTTAGTTTGTGGTCCTTCGGGGTCATGAGCACCGTGTAACATTTCGAATACCAGATTTGGGGTGTTACAAACTTAGTATCAGATCTTAAGGTTTAATAGTGTCCTAGGAAGTCTGAAAAACCGCATCTAGTAGAGTCTTGTGCATGGGTGTGTTGTGTACTAAACTTATGTGCAGGAGGCTATGAGATATTTTAGGAACAATTTCCCTTCTTTCAGTATTCATGTCATGCCAGTGAGTATAATCTCCAATTAATTTCTCAGTCTAATCCGCTTCTTCCTCTCGTTTACAGAATATGCCTTCCAAAGGGGCTAGCGATAGGAGAATCGTTAATTAGTCAGCACCTCAGCCCATCCAAGCAGATCCCCTGGACGAACATGTTTCCCATGCGTAATTCAGGACTGCATTTACTACTCTAGCAAATTCAGTCACAACTCTGAATGAACGGCCAACTGTTATTCCGGCCAAGCCATTGGCCAATTTAGCTGCAGCTAGGATTCGGGACTTCACCCGAAAGAATCCTCCCCTATTCTCCGATTCTAAGTCCGAAAAGGGTCTACAGGAGTTCCTTGACCAGGTTCAGAAAGTCACTGACATCATGAGAGTGATTTCCAGTGAGAGTGCAGAGTTACCCACTTATCAGCTACAAGATGTAGCCCATACGTGGTTTAAATAGTGGAAGGTAGACAGGGGTATAGATGCAAAACCCATAGAATGGGAAGAGTTTGCTACAACCTTCTTAGATAGATTCTTTCCCTTAGAGCATAAAGAAGACAAAGTGTTAGAGTTCATCAATCTCAGACAAGGTAGCATGAGTGTAAAAGAATACTCCCTTAAGTTCACCCAGTTAGCAAGGTATGCTTCCCATGTAGTAGCAGACAGTAGATCCATAATGAGTAAGTTTGTGTCTGGGGTTTCAGCTAGAGTGGTTAAGGAGTGTAGGAGTGAGATGTTGATTAAGGAAATGGACATATCTAAACTTATGGTCCATGGTCAACAGATTGAAGAGCAGAAACTTAAGAAGAATGAGAAAGAGAATAAGAGAGCTAGAATAGGTAGTTATAGTTTTTCTCAGCCAGGGTCGCAGGGTGGTAACCATTCTCCGCATAGCCAGAAATTTTCACTTCCAGCTCCTTCCTCAGCCAATGCTTCGGTTCCTAAGTTTAGAAACTGTAGCAAAGATAGGGCACCAGGCTCCAAATCTCAGAATAGTGCAAGCATTATTCGCACTCATCGGCTTTGAGAAAAATGTGGTAAGTATCTTAAGGGTGTGTGTAGAGCCAACAGTAATGTGTGTTTCGGATGTGGCGAGTCAGGTCACAAGGTCCGAGACTGTCTTAAGCCCGGTCCGCGAAGTCAGCACGATCGTTCTTCAGCTTAGTCCGGTCGCTCGAATCAGCAGGGTACCAATTCCAGCGCTATCAGTAGGTAACCCCCAAACAGACTCTATGCATTTCAGTCCCGACAAGATCAGGAAAGTTTTCCTGATATAGTCATTAGTATGTTACAGTTCTTCCACTTGCATGTTTACGCTTCTTCAGTTTTAGAAGCTTCTTTTTCTTTTGTAACTTTAAGGTCAGACCAAATGTTAACAGAACCTTTCCAGTCTCTACACCAGTGAGTCAGTCTAACACAGGCCGATAGGTATTCAAGAACTGTCCGATTATGATGTCTCAGAAAGTCAGGCCTTCAGGATTTTGGTAGTGGTGACAGTATGTGTAAAAAATTCAGTAAGGGAAGATGATTCCTGACCCATTCCTACCTCAGTGCAAAGTTTTGTACTTTAGCAATCACGATACTTATGCATGCTTTACGTTTCAGTTCCATGAACACAACTTACATTCACGCTCTTTCCTTAGGATCGTGTGCATTTCAAGTTCCTAGTATGAGGAATCCCAGTTCACTCAGTTGTACGAATCATGTTCCATGAGTACAAAAATTTCAGACTCAGGTCATGCAGCTTATGACTTATACACTCATGTCCTGTCTTACATTATGTTCAGCCCACATAACTCATGCTCTACTCCTAATGATCAGCCAAACTTAGACTATGTCACGTATACCCTCAGTTTAGATCCTTTGGTGAATCCGTTGGGATGATGTTCTATCCCTCGAGTTTCAGTTACGGAGTTAGTTCAGTAATTAATATTCAGTAAAGGACTCAGATAGTCCTACAAAACCATGACTTTTGGTTATTAGTTACTTAGCCATCATAATTTAGTACTTCAGTACCAGTTCATTCCCAGCTACAATCTTAGTTACAGCTACAGTCTCAATTATCGTCTTAGCTACAATCTCAGTCCTAGCCCAATAATCGGGTCGGTAACTTAATTCAGTTTCGAGTTTACTCGACCATAGTGTACAGTTATCAATCACTCAGTTGTCAGCCTTTCAGTACCTCAGTTTACAAGACTTCCAGAATCGTGTTGTACTCCTGGTGTTGCATTCTCAAATAATACAGTTACCCTTAATTCATGCTCAGTTTTCTCGTGTCACTCGGTCATTTTGTATCTCCTATGCATAATGATCTGTAGTTCCAGTCCAGTTATTCAAGACTAAGTACAGTTCTATCTTGCAGACCCAGTATTCAGCTATCAGTGATTCAGTTAATCAAATAAGTTAGTATGTTTAGGCATTCGTGCTCAGCACTCATGCAAATATTTTCAGTAGTCTCAGGTGAAGAAGTACTTCAGTTTGGTATAAGTTTTCAGTATGAGTTAGATCGATCAGCCAGTAATTCAGTTTAGCAATCAGGCCACAAGTTCGTATGGTATGGTTTCCCCTTTTTCCACCTAGTCCTACTATCAGAAATCTCAGGAATGTAACTATTCCAAGATACAAAGTCCTAGTAGTTGCAAGATCAGCTCAGTTCGTGTATTATGTCTCAGTTTCAGATCCCAGATATTCAGTCATGATTCAGTTCGTAGGTGCCCTGTGCATCGTCCTAGTTTTCCTCAGTATCTCAATCAAGTTAGTATTCTTCTAGGGACATAATATTCCATGGGGGAGATGCTCTATAACCCCTGAGTTATCATGCCCTAAAACACTCCATCATATAACAATACCCACGGGCTATATGGGCCCCAACTTTTACCCCTTGGCCGAGTCCCAGTGCATGTAGCCACACATATTAAAAAATAATCTTATATATATGTACATGGGGCACTCAAACCCTCTAACATATACTAAGGTTACTTAAGCACCCAATCATATAATGATTTACGGGGAACTCAAACCTCCCTAATCATGAACTAGTTGTATGGGGGACCCAAACCTCCCTGGTCATTTTGACCCCGCATCGGCAAACACAGTTTCTAGTATCGGTCACTCGGACCTCCACTTTCATAACTCAACTACACAACCCTTATTAGAGCGCCATTAGAACAATTTTGACACATTCCCATTCAATGAACCACAATATACTTTTAGGCATACATTGTTGGTATCTTCATACCAACTACACTTGTAAGGTAACACATCATGCCAAAACAATTTCCATTAATTTTGGGGAGAACAACTCCCTTTATTCATTAATACACATTGAGGAACACCGACACCCTTTTTTTCATTAACCCATACCATTATATTTTAAATACTTCTTTATATCATGCAATAGTTCAAGACTAGTTTAAATTTTACAAATTCCTATAGTTCTCATAACTAAAACCAATTTCACATTATGGGGTTGGGGTTATAACCACTTTAAAAGCCATAAGTTTTGGAGATGACAATTCCCTAGTTCAATCACCATACTCTGCACCTACAAGTTAAAAACCATATTAATAGCATAAAAATCATATATATAAACCATGAGAAACATTGTTCAATTCATGACATTTAAAACACCAACCTTTGTTTTCAAAACCAAAACATTAATCTTACGAACAACACTTTAAATCAAACGATCTTGCAAAATTAACAATGAAGGAAGAGTAACATGCCTGAAATAGTAAGATGTACAAATAGAAACCTCCCTTGAGAGCCTAAATTGATCAACCTCTTGAAACCCTAGCCTTAACTTTAACAGAGAGTTTGAGAGAGAATTTAGGAGTGTTTTATTGTGAATGATGTGATAATAAAGTCCCAAGAAAGGCTTTAAGTCGTGGGGTCCAAGGGGTTAAAGTGGGAAATATCTAGAGTGCCCTCAACTTAAAGATGAAAAAGTATCGCCTTTGACCACGAGTTGACCCCTTGACTTGTAACCACACTATATGACTCGTCACCACGAGTCGTAACCAAGACAGTGACTAGTACCCCAATACACTATCGACCTTATGACTCGACCAACCCATTCGTAATGAGACCATATGACTCGTAGGTTCAAATCGTAGTCAACATAGAACAAAAATTGGGACTTACACCAGACACCCTATGATTTCACCTAACGACTCATGACATATCCTTATAGCTCTTAGTGATACACTCGTACTCAGAGCAGGATCAAGCCTCAAACTTACAGGTTTGGGTACAACTCATCCCAACAAGTCATCAAGACACCCTACGACTCAGGGGGTCCGGTCGTAACCAAAAAAGTGAGCTCAAAGCCCAGGAAATTATCAAGGGGAAAAATACGGGGTGTTCAACTTTTTTAAATTCTCCCCCACTTGGATTATTTGTCCACGAATGATGAGACAAGGCAATTAGTAGCACAATTTGACTCTATATTTCCCTACTCTTACCTTCAACAAATTCAGAAAATTAAGATGCCAAGGAAATCACCTATTCCTTTAACAAAGTCAGAAAACAAAGATATTATGAATAACACATACTTTACACACAATTATCCAAAGCAAAAATCAAGAATAGATACTTGGATTTCATGTCCTCTTTGGCTTCCCAAGTAGCCTCTTCAACCTTGTGGTTCCTCCATATAACTTTAATAGAAGCTACGTCCTTTATTTGTAACAAAAAAATTGCAAATTGAAGATCTCAATTGATACTTCATCATATGATAAGAAATTCGTGATACCTACCTACTCCAAGGAATAACAGTTGAAGCATCACCCACACACTTTATCAACATCGAAACATTAAACACTGGACGAGCGAAGCTTAAACTATGAGGCAACTCCAACTCATATGCAACCTTAACAAACCTCTTCAAAATAAATATGGGCCAACATACTGGGGATTGATGACATGACCCAAACTTTGGACCATGTCTTATGGGCACCTCAAGCTCACATAAAATGGAGGTCGCCCCAATAACCCAACCCAAACACTCATTATGCCATAGGAGTTGAAGGAACTCCAACTTACATATTAGAATAGCGGAAATAATATCATAAGTCATTATGAGATTCATTTTTAATAACTACGCCCAAGTTCACAGTTGTTCACAATACCTCTATACAAAACCATATTTAATAAATGTATGTGTCGGGACAAGACCTCGACTATAACCAAACCAAGCCTAAAAGAGACTAAGTATAAAAATAAAAGACTAAAAGGAGAATGACCTCTAGAGTAAGGAGTATCACCACTCAAAGTCAATGCATAAACTGCTTCAATAACTGAATCACTGCGTAGGAAAAGAAGAAAAAGCTCTGGGCCCTACGTCGCATGGGGATTTAGCGTCCAAGGACAGTTAACGGTTGGAACGCTAGCATATAACTCAAGGATAGGGAGAAAATAGTACACTTGTTCAAATCTATGTCAGTCCATCATAGGCGATCATATTTACATAAGCATAGGCATATTGAACACATATATACATATAGTGACACAACAAGTCAAATCCTGTAACGAGTCACAACATGCATTTAGGATACATTTGTGAGGCAAGGAGAGAAGGACTAGCGACCTTCAATAAGTATTGAACCTTTAACCACTCCGACATATTATCCAAGAGGACATGAACCTCAAGTTATCACACCTTATATGGTAAGTAGACACGAACCACAAACTGACACACCTTACGTGGTAAGTGGACTTAGACCACAAACTGTCGCACTTTGTATGATAAGTGGACTTGGACCACAAACCATCACACCTTATATGGTAAGTTGACACAAATGAAAAATTGATACACCTTACGTGGTAAGTGGATTAGACCATAAACCGTTGCACCTTGTATGGTAAGTAGACTTGGACCACCAACCGTCACACCTTATTTGGTAAGTGGACTTGGACCACAAACTGTCACACCTTATATGGTAAGTGGACTTAGACCACAAATCGTCACACCTTATATTATAGTGGACTTAGACCACAAACTGTCACATCATATATAGTAAGTGGACTTGGACCACAAACCGTCACATCTTATATGTTAGGAGGACTCGGACCACAAACCAACACACTTTATATAGTAAGCAGGCTTGGACCACGAACCAACACGCTTTGCATGGTAAGCGGACTTGGACCATGAACCAATATGCCTTATATGGTAAGTGGACTTGGACCACAAACCAACACACCTTATATGGTCAGCGGACTTGGACCACAAACCAACACGTCTCAACGCACATACTAGCACCCATTCAATTCATCACATAGGAACTCAACCCATCTCGAGACATTCAAGTCATCAAGGATGTGCATCAACACCACAAACCATCACATGATCTCCACCAACCTCTTTGTCCATTTCTCACAAGGTTAGGCCTTAGTTCATAAAACAATACAAGTTCATTCATGGTCATCAAGACCCTCAGCAACAATCATTCCCATGTCATTAGCAATATCATATCACATTTTCACCACACTTGGTACCATACACAATTAAATCCAAGTTTAAGAAATTAAACCCCTCTCCTTAGCCATTAAACCAACATGGTCATAGTTTAATATATTACATGGATAACCACACCAACATAATACCAATTAAAAAACATTCATACAAAAAGGGCTATTGCCCCATTTAAGTCACAATCTAACCCATTACATGCTTAACAAGGTTCATATCAACCATTTCCAACCATTCACGATCATTATAACTCAATACATGGCCAACAAGGCCTTAACCAACCATCTACAAGCATTCATATCCATTTAGACATTATTTTGACTCATTTATGTCCACTAGGCCAATTCAATAGATACACATTTGACCTTTACAAAACTATTTAACAATTTATCATTTCAATTGACCACATGCCTTGATTCAACACATCATTATTATTATTTAGGTTCACCAAGACCCACAGATCCATTCACAATTCATTAGCAAGTTTTCACCATATTCTTACCACATTTAAGCTCAACACATACAATAAGTTCATTATCATGTTTAGGGTTTCAATACCTTATTAGTCATTGATCCAACAATATCACCAAATACACAATACATAACTCACAATAACTTTAACATAACATTTACCAATCATTCATGCTCATTAGGCCATTTCCCTAACTAAATACATCTCCTACATGTAGCTAGGCATTTCCCTTAGACATTTTCACAACACCTTTTGTGCATACTTATTTCAAGGTAATTTTCATGGTAGATATCATCAAGACTAGTATTACTCAAGGCCCTTATGTTAAACAACATAAAACAAGCATCCACGTATGCAATCTACCATTAATAACAATTTTTTACACAAGTATAGATAAGAATTATCATTATTCATTGTTAGGTAGTAAAACCCTTTTCATTTGATTCAAAACCACTGTGTACACTTACTAATCCAAGTGTAAAATACATGGGTTTAGAGTTATTTAAAGAGGGGAAGATATACATGCCTTAAACAAGATGACAAACCAACAATCTTGACTCTCCTTCCTACCACAAGATGAACACCTCTAAAGCCTAGCCTCCAATCTTTCTTCCAAGAGCCTTTAGAGTGTTTAAGTCTTGTAAATGAAGACTTAAGATGCTACCACGACTTATATAGGGTAAGGATTTAGGGTTTCAGGAAAGGGAAATGACCAAAATCTCTTTGGTTAAAAGCTGAAAAACACACACGTGCAGAGGTACGACTCTCCCTCATGGTTCATTTGGCAACCGTAACATAGGGTATGAGTGGTACCCTAATTTGTACCTTATCCTTCTCCTATGTCAACCACATTATTGTGGGTAAGAAAAGGGACCTTTGAGTCATAACCAAGGGTACAACTCACCCTTCAATCATGAGCTCAAGTCGTGACCAAAATAGTCCACTCTAGGTTTGAGACTTTATACGGTTGGCTAGTATACGACTTGTAAACTTGGTTACGACCAAGGAATGACCTTGTCGTATAGAGGAAAGTATGTTACCTTAATATACTGGTTAGGATACGAAAGGGGAGGGCATGAATAGTATGACTCATGACCTATTGTACGACTCTAGTACCCCCAACTGTATCCACTCCAGAGACATCAAAAGTTTTTCTCAAGGGTTCAAGTCTAGGTGATTTACTTCTTCGCCACTTAGGATCATTTGTCTATGAAGGAAGGTTAAATCAAGCATATACACAAGTTAACATGTCAACATGCATCATGGTAACCTTTACACAAGGTAAAAACAACACACAACAAGGATACAATACAACACATATCATGACCATTGCCAATCAACCAAAACTTTTTGCAAGACCACATTCTTGGGAGTTTCTTTCTCCCCTACTTAGGATCATTCGTCCTCTAATGATGGTTAAGGCAGGTTCATTCTCAAGTTTACACATTAGAACTCTTCAAAGCAATCTTCACACAATTGAGGACAAGGCACACAACAATGGTACAATCCAACACATATCATGATCTTTATCATTTAATCACTTTGTTTCAATATCCTTGGGATTTCAGCCCACCATTTATCAAAAACACTTGATCAAATCAAAGCTTATGGGAATAAACCCTCCGACTTTCCAAGATATAAAGTAACTCAAGCATTGGGAACTCAAATCCCTTGTCTAAGAGAGGCATGAATCAATCACAAGCTTTTGGGACTTCAATTGCCTATCAAAGACATAGACCAAGTCAGGAATACAAACACACATCTCAATCATGAGTTCTTGAAAAAAATACGATTGCAGATACTTGGAATTTATGTTCCCTTTCGCCTCCCAAGAAGCTTCCTTGGACTATTGGTTCCTCCATAAAACCTTCACCGAAATAACCTCTTTCATTCGCAACCGGCGAACTTACCAGCCCAAGATTCTTACCGAGATTTCCTCATAAGATCAGGCACCCCAAAATACCAACGTCCTCTAAGGGAATGACCAACAAAGGATAACTTACACACTTTCTCAATACGAGGACATGGAACACCAAACGAACGAGGTTCATGCTAGGTGACAAGTTCAATTCAACTTGGACCCTTATAGGGAGAACCATCTCTTTAGCCGCTCAAGGGACCTTCTTCCCATACAATGAAAACTCATTAGGGAAGGCACGACCTTAGGGACCCAACTATCTTAGGAAACATAGCACGAATGCAATCGATTCACCTCTAATCGACAACAAACACAATTATGTCCACCTCTATCAATCAATAAGACTTTCTTTATTATCAATAGTTATCACACTCTCTCGATAGTATCCTTATAACCACATAGTCTTTTATCGATGTAGAAATAAAGAAAGAAAGGAGCTCAAATGACCCAGAACCAAATTGAAACACACAATCACAGATGAGGTCCAACATACCAAGCAAAGTTTAAACATACATAACACTGTGAAAGAGTTTTCAACATACCAATAACAATATTCAGAGGCACCTCAGACCCCTGGTGAGCAGAAAGTGCATAAAAGCGACCTCAACCAGTACCGGTACCAGAAAAAAAGCAGAGATATCACCCTTTGGTGTAGGAGTAAATGAAATAGCAATAGGGGCTCTGTCAGTTTAAACAGCCACTCGAGAAAGGCACTGTCACTGCATGTTCCCAATCTGGCCACATTAGAAACATCCGTTATTCTCCTTCTCGCACTCACCATGGTGATGTTGACCACAGAATCTACAAAGATGGTAGGTTGGCTCTAACTGGGCCCCTTTGGCTTTAGAATCACCACTCACCCAATTCTTCCTCCTAGACAACCTACCACTAGACTATTGGCCCTCTCTTAGCTCAACTGGCCGAGATCTCTCACCTTGCCTCTCACTAATCTCACCCTACTTCTTTTTCTCTTCTTCCACTTATTACACATACACAACCAACCTAGAGATGTTCATGTTGCTAATCAACAAGGCTACCTTACTCTCAAGAACCAATTTGGGAGATAACCCTTAAACAAATTTATGCATTCTCGCTCTCATGCTGACCACCATCTCAGGGGCATTCCTTGACAGTTGATGGAACTTTTAGGCGTACTCCTTAACGGACATCCCAGCTTGCCTCAAATTCACTTTCTTCAACTCTTGAGGAAAGAAGCGGTCAAGAAAGGTACTAGAGAAATATTCCCACTCAGTCGGACTAGAACTCACACCCTTCGATATCTCCCACTCTTTGTACTACTGGTACG
>NC_061114.1:106809083-106935392 GCF_002878395.1 Capsicum annuum
AGAACTCACACCCTTCGATATCTCCCACTCTTTGTACTACTGGTACGCCATATCCTTCAATTGATAGGAAACAAACTTAGCACCTTCAACCTCTCACATATCCATACTACAAAAGATCTTCTCTATTTCATCAATGAAAATTTAGGGATCTTTCTCAACTTTCAAACCCATAAACATAGGAAGGTGAAACTTGATGAATTACCCAACTCTTGTGGCGTCAAAGGATGGAGCAAAAGAGGCACCATACCCGAATTGAGAAGCTACCAATTGGGTCAAGAAGTTGATGGAGCGATGAAACTCCATATAGTAGCATTCTCTTAAGGAGACTGGGAAGAAATGTTACTCTCATAAGCAAGGTTGGTGAGGGCAGGAGGAACCCCATGAAGATGGTCAGATGCCGTAACCCTAGCCTGGGTCTGAACCCCAAAGTTGGATGAAATCCGTCCACATTGTCCCCAGTCGGGACAGAAGTGTTTGCCTGAGTATTAGATCTCCTTAGTGGCATGATCTGAAAGATAGCAAACGGAAATCAGAAGAATCCAAGACCTTAGACTCTATAGCTTGAGATTGATAGACAAGAAAGGGAAACATTTCGTAAAATTTCTCATAGCCTCTCTTTTATAAGTGTGGCGCACTTCATACCATAAAAGAGACTCAACATGACATGACATTGTGAACACCCAAGCGACAATGAACCTAGGATCTGATATCCACTTGACACGACCCAAACTTTGAACCATATCGTATGGACACCTCAAACTTACATGAATCAGAGGTCACTTTGATAACCCAACTCAAACACTTATCATGCCATATGAGTCCAAGAAACTCTAACTCACATATCAAAATAGCGGAAATAATATCATAAGTCAATATGAGATTTATTTTTAATAACTAAGCCCAAGTTCACTATTGTTCACAATATCTCTATACAAAACCATAGTCAATAAGTGTATATGTCAGGACAAGCCCCCGGCTATAGCTAAACAAAGTCTAAAAGAGACCAAGTCTAATGATAGAAGACCAAGGGTGAATGCCCTCCGAAGTAAGGAGGCTCACTACTCTAAGTCAATGCATGAACCACTTAAATTACTGAATCATTGCATAGGAAAATAAGAAGAAGCTCCAAGAGCTACATCGCGTGGGGATATAGATTCTGGGAATGGTTTGCAGTTGGAACGCTAGCATGTAACTAAATGATAAGGAGAAAATAGTACACTTGTTTAAATCCATGTCAGTCCATCATAGGCGATCATATTTACATAAGCATAGGCATATTGAATACACATATACATATAGTGACACAAAAAGTCAAATCTTGTAATGAGTCACAATATGCATTTTGGATACATTCATTTGTAAGACATGGAGTAAAGGACTAAGACCTTCCACCCTTAAAAGTTTTGAACCTTTGACTAATCTGTTATATTAACAAAGAGGAACCGAACCTCAAGCCACCACACCTTATATGGTAAGTGGATAAAAATAATAAATCGACACACCTTACGTGGTATGTTAACTCAGACCATAAACCGTCACACCTTGTATGGTAAGTGGACTTGGACCAAAAATTATCACACTTTATATGATAAGTAGACACGAACCACAAATTGACACACCTTACGTGGTAAGTGGACTTAGACCACAAATAGTCGCAACTTGTATGGTAAGTGGACTTGGACAACAAACTGTGACACCTTATATGGTATGAGGACTTGGACCAGAAACTGTCTCACCTTATTTGGTAAGTGACTTAGACCACAAACCGTCACACCTTATATTGTAAGTGGACTTGGACCATAAACTGTCATATCTTACATGGTAAGTGGAATTAGACCACAAACCATCACACCTTATATGGTAAGTGGAATTGGACCACAAACTAACACGCTTTATATGGTAAGCGGATTTGGACCACGAATCAACACGCTTTGCATGGTAAGAGGGCTTGGACCACAAACCAACATGCCTTATATGGTAAGTGGACTTGGACCACGAACAAACACACCTTATATAGTAAGCGGACTTGGACCAAAAACCAACACGTCTCTACTCACATAGTAGCATTGTAATACCCCGTATGTTTCTAAGCTAGGAGACGAACCATTTTTCCTACGTATGAAACCTCCCATCCTGTGAGTAGCACTTTAGTACATGACTTACAATGAGTATCCTAGTGATAAGATAACTTATGATACATTAAGCATGTTCATATGAGTCACTTAAGGTAATACAAGCTAAGAGTTTTTGAATCCATCAAGTTTTAGTGTTCGATTTTGCAAGGGTCATCTTTGAACGAGTTTAACTTGATTTTAATGTGGTATTTATGCATATTTCTATCCACCAAATTATAGATAATTGAATTAGCTTTCCAACGATACCAATTTCGCCTTAATCCAATACTCGAGCGAAAAGTTATGCCCATTTTCGTGAGAGGCAGTAAGCATAGGCGATTGGTTAGGCGGCAGCGATTGGTTAGGCACCGCCCAACCCAAGCATAGGCGATTACTTGGGTGCGCCTAAGTCAGTTCCAGGTGCCAAAAACACTCCATTTTGAGTTATTTTAAGGGTAATTAAGCCTTTTAACACTCCTTACACGTCCCTAGACTTAACCCTACGAAATATATAGCTTCTAAACACATTACAACCCTATTAACATCTTAAAGCTCATCATCCAAGAGCACCATAGGAGAAAAACAACTAGGGTTGCACAATCAAGCTTGAAGATCTAATTTCAAGGAAATTCCTCCATCAATCATCAAGAACCTCCCTTCCAAGGTATGCATAGTGTTCATCCACGGATTTCCTTCGTCCGTGGAGTTCAAGAATCAATCTTTAAAATACAAAAGCTTGGTTGATTGTGGTGATATGATCATACCCATGTTGATGCTTGTTTGTTTTGCTATATAATAGTATGCGTGAGTTGATTTATGGATCCCTTTCATCCATAAAGCTCAAAAACCCTCTTTTTCATTATAAAGTATGATTTCTATATTGTTGGGTGTTGGTGATCGTGTTGTTGATATTGGGTGATTCCAAAGATGGAATCTTTATATGTTTTTTTTTTAAATTTCATGATATTATATGAGTTGGAAACATGTAAATTTGGTTGTTCATGATGTATAATTTGATGAAATCCACCTATGCCTTAAAGAATGCATGCAAGGTGTTCGATAAAATGCCTAGTGTGTTAGAACTTCATATCTACATGATTTCATGATATCTAAATACAAGTTCATGTTAGCTATACACTTCAATATGAATTTCTATGCTATTTATGTATTCTTATGGTAGCGGCATGAAGCATGTATGATGATGAAGATATGAATTATGTATGCGACTTATATCCCTGCTTTTCCTACCATGTTTGAGATGTTGAATAAATACATGAAGTTTAATATCCCCAAATCATTATAATATGAACTAAATGTTACATGTTGCAGTTCCCTTACGCTTGAATGGTTTCCATGTGATTGCTATGAATAGTATATGTTGTCGGAATGCCCATGATATTAGAATATGAGATTTATGACTTGATTATAAGCATTCCTATTCATGATAGATATTATGATGACCACGTACTTCATGAAATCCCCCACTCACGTATTATGGATTTTTATTGATGGTCGTGTACTCAAGAAATTCAAGTTGTGTTAGTTTCCTTCCATTGAGTCCTGGGGGTACTTGTACCCGAAAAATATAGCTGTGTGCCTAGAACCATGTCATGTTTTCATGATACTCCCAGTCAAGCCATGATCTATAGAATTCAGTCAGTCATGTGACTTATAAAAACTCAGAAATCTCAGTAGTCTCAGTAGTCCAGTAATCTCAGTAATCTCAGTGCTCAGTAACTTCAGCAACCTCAGTAGTCAAAGTCAATCTCAGTAACTCCAGTACTCTCAGCCAGTCCTCAGAACTCCGTACATTCCGCTAGTCATTGGAATCTAGTAAACTTGTTTAGCTCTGCTAAACAATACCACTAGTATCAGTCCAGTTAATCAGTATCAGTTCAGCTAATCAGTTCAGTTCAGTTATTCAGTTCAGCTTAGTTATTCAGTTCAGTGTCTTTCAGATGGGAGTAAAGGTTAGCACCGAGTGAACCCAAGGATGGGAACTCACCCGCCAGTTCAGGGTGTGATTCTTAGTAGCAATCCTTGTGTTCCAGAACTACGTAGCCAGTGTAGGTTGAGACATCTTAACCCGTTAGCTTAGGGTTGATGAGGTGGCTTAACCCGTCAGTTTAGGGTTCCCACCATTCTCATTGAGTACCCGCCAGCTGTCCTTACCAGTGGCGCGGTATTGACTCCCCTCCAGTCGGGGCAGAGATTGGACCCCAGCTTAGCCATAACGGCAGTTTCAATAACAGTCTCAGTAAAGAACTTGGATAGTTCTTCAGATTTCAGTATATCAGGACTGTCAGATACAATCAACTTAGAAATAAAGTTGAACTCAGATAGTTTCCTTTAGATTTATGGACTATCAGATACAGTCACTTATTCTATCAATCACAAAAGTTATCACAACTCATGCTATCAGTATTCAGCTTCAGGACTGTTAGATACAGTCAATCAGACCAGTTCTTCATAATTTGAACTGTCAGAAACAATTATTCCTTTATCAGTAATATAGTATCAGTCTCCTAGTATTCAGTAATACAGTATTAGATCTATCACTTATTAGTAATTTACATATCAATATCAGTAAACTCAGTCTTTCAGAATCTCATTATCAGTACACTCATGTTGTCAGTATTCAGACTCAGTAGTCGGTATCTCCATGATTTCAGTTACAGTTACGTATGCATGTATGTACTCTCACGTTCATAGCAGTCAGTATTTTTCATGCATATAACCCTTTGCATTTAGCCTACCTCACTCGTATACTTAGTACATTCAGACATACTGACGCATTTGCGCTATGGTGCTTTCTCTTATGTTACACCATAGGTTTAGAGGCATGAGCTCCAAATCAGCAGTAGATTCCAGGATCAGCAGTCAGAGTTAGACGTGAGTCCTCATCCTTTGAGGATATGATAATTTCATTTCTATTTCAGTAGCTGGAGTTAGTTGGGGACATGTCCCATCAACTCCTTATTCAGTTCAGTTAGAGGCTTTCAGAGTAGATGTCAGATTAGATGTTCATACTTCAGTATTTATTTTTCTTTTTGGTATTGTTATACCATATTTTTCAGATATGTATCAGTATTGAACCTTATGGCCTTACAGTTCATGTTTCTGCGTATTTTATTAGATATTTTGCAGTTTACAGGTACAGATATCAGTCATGGGTTAGCATGTGGTCCCTCGAGGTCATTAGCACCGTGTAGCATTCAGGTTTATTTAATCGGGGTTTTACAAGCACCCATTCAATGCATCACATAGGAACTCAACCCATCTTGAGGCATTCAAGTCAACAGGGCTACTCATCAACACCATAGACCATCACATGATCTCTACTGGTGGTTAGGCCCAAGACCTTAGTTTATAACACAATGCAAGTTCATTTATGGTTATCATGACCTACACCAATAATCATCCACATGTCATTAGCAATATCATATCACATTTTCACCACACTTGGTTACATACACAATTCAAGTTCAAGTTTAGAGAATTGAACCTCCTCTCCTTATCCATCAAACCAACATGGTGATAGTTTAACAAATTACATGGCTAACCATACTAACACAATACCAATTAATAAACATTTATGAAAAAAGGGATAAAGCCCCATTTAAGTCACAAGCTAACCCATTACATGCTTAACAAGGCTCATATCCACCATTTCCAAGAATTCACAAACATTATAACTCAATACATAGCCAGCAAGGCCTTAACCAAACATCTACAAGTATTAATATCCATTGACATTGTCATGACTCATTCATGTCAACTTGGCCAATTCAATAAATATACATTTGACCTGCACAAAACTATTTAACCATTGATTATTTCAATAATCCATATGCCTTGATTCAACACATCATTACTATCATTTAGGGTCACCAAGACCCACATATCCATTCACAATTCGTTAGCAAGTTTTCACCACATTCTTACCATATTTAAGCTCAAAACACATAATAAGTTCATTATCATGTCTAGGGTTTCAATCCCTAATTAGTCATTGATCCAACAATATCACCAAATACACAATACATGACTCATAATAAATTTAACATACCATTTACCAATCATTCATGCTCATTAATTCATTTCCCTAACTCAATACATCACCCACATGTAACTAGGCATTTCACTTAGACATTTTCATAGACACATTTTATGCATACTTATATCAAGGTCATTTTCATGGTTGATATCATCAAGACTAGGATTAATGAAGACCCTCATGTTAAACATCATACAAAAAGCATCCACGTATGAAATCTACCATCAATAACATGTCTCAACACAAGTGTAAACAAGAATTATCATTATTCATTCTTAGGTAGTAAAACCCTTTTCATTTAATTCAAAACCATCATGTACATTTACTAATCCAAGTGTGAAATACATGGTTTTAGAGTTATTTAAAGAGGGGAAGAGATACATGCCTTAAACAAGATGACACCCCAATAATCTTGACTTTCCTTCCTACCATAAGATGAACACCTCCAAACCTTAGCCTCTAATCTTGTTTCCAAGAGCCTTTAGAGTGTTTAAGTCTTGCAAATGAAGACTTAGGAGACTACCAGACTTATATAGGTCAAGGAATTAGGGTTTTAGGCAAGGGAAATAACCAAAAGGTCCTTTGTTAAAATCTGGAAAATACACACGTGTAGGGGTACGATTCCCTCTCACGGTTCACTTGGCAACCGTAACCTAGGGTACGAGTGGTACTATAACTTGTACCCTAACCTTCTCATACGTCAACCACATTATTGTGGGTACGAAAAAGGGAATTTTGAGTAGCAACCAAGGGTAAGACTCACCCTCTAATCGTGAGCTCAAGTCGTGACCAAAATAGTACACTCTAGGTTTAAAACTTTACTCTATACGATTGGCTAGTATACGACTCATAAGCTCGGTTACAACCAAGGAATGACCTTGTCATGTGGAGAACAGTATGTTACCTTAATTTACTTCTTAGGATACAAATAGGAAGGGCATGAAGTGTACGAGTCATGACCTAGGGTACAACAAAAGTACCCCCAACCATTTCCACTGCAGAGACATCTAAAGTTGATATTTCCTCAAGGGTTCAAGTCTAGGTGCTTCACTTCTTCCCCACTTGGGATAATTTGTCCATTAAGGAAGGGTAAATCAATAATATACACAAGTTAACACATCAACATGCATCATGAAAATCTTTACACAAGGTAATAACAGCACACAATTAAAAAAGGATACAACACAACACATATCATGACCATCGCCAATCAACCAAAATTTTTTCTGCAAGGCCACATTCTTGGGTGTTTCAACTGAGCTTCCCCTTTTTCCCATACCGCATTAATCCCTTCATGGGAGATACCTTTAAGAACACCCAATCGCCAATCTCAAACTCTAACTCCATACGCCTAATATCTGCATAGGACTTTTAGCAACTTTGGGCAACTTTAAGAATATCTTGAATCACCTTTACCTTCTCCATCGCTTGGTGAACCAAATCTGGGCAAAACATCTCTGCCTCACCAACCCCAAAACCACTCAGTAGGAGACCTACACCTCCTACCATACAACTCCTCAAATGAGCCATCCTAATACTAGAGTGATAGCTGTTGTTATATACAAAATCTATAAGAGGTATATGATTAATCCAACTACCACCATAGTCAATCACGCAAGGCCGAAGCATATCTTCCAATGTCTGAGTATTCCTTTCCGCTTGCCTATTCAAATGCAAGTGGAAATTAGTACTAAGGCTCACTTTAGTTCCCAAACCTCTCTGAAATAAACTCCAAAATACAATGAGAACTGAGTACCTTGATCTGACATGATAGAAGCAAACGCCCCATGCAGCTTCACAATCTCTTGGAGGAACAACCTCGCATAATCCTCTGCTGAATAATTAGTCCTCATTGGCAAGAACTGAGCACACTTAGTCATCCTATCCACAATAACCCAAATAGAATCAAACTGATTCTGAGATCGAGGAAAACCGGTAACAAAATCCACATTAATTATCTCTTATTTCCACACCGGTAGTTCAACCTCTTAAGTCAACCCACTAGGCCTCAAGTGCTCAACCTTTACTTATTGACACACCATGAATTTAGCCCCAAAACTGGCCATATCTCGCTTCATATTGTTCCACTAGTAAATCTCTTTCGGATCATGATACATCTTCATCAAACCAGGATGAATGACATAATGCGACATATGAGCCTCAACTAAAATCGTCTCTCTCAACCCATCTGCATCGGGAGCACATAATGTTTCTTGGTACCTCAAGATACCATCGCCACCAATCTCGAAAGCTATAACCGTTTGTTGTCCCAGATCCCTCTTAATATTCATTATGACAAGATCTAGTACCTGCTTCTCCTTTATCTTAGCAACAAGGTATGACTTTGCCAACTCATACACAAACACACCACCATCCCCAGAGTTCAATAGATGAATTCCAAGGTTAGCCAAAAGGTGAATATCTTCACCAACTCTCGCTTATCCTCATCCACATGGGTGATAGTGGACTTGGGTAATAGTGGAGACACATGTCATAATCTTTCAGCAACTCCAGCCACCTTTTCTACCTGAGATTCTACTCCTTCTAGGTAAACACATATTGCAGGATCTTATGATTCGAAAAGATAGCTACATGGACTGCATACAAACAGTGACGCCAAATCTTTAATGTGAACACCACAGCCAACAACTCTAAGTCATGAGTTAGGTAATTCTTCTAATGAAATTTCAACTACCTAGAAGCATAGGCCACCACCCTACCATGATGCTTCAATATACAATCATGTCTCACATGGCACGCATCATAATAGACAACAAAACCATCAGTACCCTCGAGTAGAGTCAAAACTAGAGCAGAAGTCAATTTATCTTTCAGCTTCTCAAAACTACACTCACAAATATCAGACCAAAAAAGTTTCACCTTTTTCTAAGTCAATTTAGTAAATGGGGAAGCTATAGTCAAGAAACTCTTCATAAATCTCCTACTGTAACTGGCTAAACCTAAGAAGCTCTAAATATTGGTTGGAGTCATAGGCCTAGGACACTTCTTAACCACTGGAACGTTTTGTAGATCCACTATGTTACCTTCACTAGAAATGACATGACCCAAAATAGTAATAACTTTCAACCAGAACTCGCACTTTGAAAACTTAGCATATAATGCTAGTCTTTCAATGTTCACAACATGATACAGAGGTGATCGACATGATTCACCTCACTCTTGGAGTACACCAGAATATCATCTATAAACATGATAACAAACATATCTAAAAATTGATGGAAGACCCTATTCATCAAGTCCATGAATGCCGCTAGGGCACTAGTCAAACAAAAGACATGACTAAGAACTCATAATGATTATACCATATTTAGATGGTAGTCTTAGGGATATACACTTCCGTAATATTTTTCTAATGGTAACCGAACCTAAAATAAATCTTAGAGAAACACCTAGCACCCTGAAGTTGGTCAAATAAATCATTAATCCAAGAAAAGGATACTTATTCTTCACCGTAACCTTATTCAACTGATGGTAATTAATTTACATTCAAAGGAAACCATCCTTTTTAGGCACGAACAAAATAGGAGCACCCCATGGAGACACACTAGGATGGATTAAACCCTCATCAAGGAGGTCTTTCAACTGCTCCTTATGCTCATTCAACTCGGTCGGAGCCATTTTATAGGAAGGGAAAGAGATAGGACGAGTGTCCGGAACAAGGTCAATCCAAAAATCAATCTCCCTATCAGGAAGTACACCAGGAAGATGATCAGGAAAAGCCTCAAAAAATTCAATAACCACGGGAATGGATTTCAATGAAGGACCTTTTGAGTTAGAATCTTTAACCCGAACCAACTGATAACGATATCCCTTGGTACTAAACTTTTAGGCTCTAAGATATGATATGAACCTTACCTTAAGCATTAGAGATCCCTTTTCCCACCCAATGACCGACTCATTAGGGAAATTAAACATGACCTTAAGGGTTCAACAATCTAAGGAGGCATAGTACGAATGCCACCAATCCATCCCCAATATCAACCATGTCTAATTCTATCAGATCTCCCAGAGTTTCCCTACCACCAATAGATACCACATAACCCCTATAGAATCTTCTAGTAATTACTGAGTCACCCACCAGGGTAGAAATAGAAAAGGGACCAGGGATACACTAGGGACCAAAACCAAATTGCACAGCCATAAATAAGGCCATCTAAGAAAGAGTAGACAGCAAATCAAGAAAGTAATAAATATCATGAGAAAAGAGTCATAACATACCAATGAAAACATCGGGAGATGCCTCAGAGTCCTAGAGGATAGCAAGAGAATACAAGCAATTTTGGCCAATGTCGATACTAGAAGCAGAAACAACACCCTTTGGTGCAAGAGATAATAAAGTGGCAACAAGAATCTTATTTGCCTTGAAGCAACCTTAGAAGGAAAATTCCTCTATAGATGGCCAATCTGGCAACATTTAAAACACCTATTCCTTCTTTCTTCATAAAACCCAAGGTGCACCTGCTCGTCGAACCTACAAGAAAGATATGATGGAGCACACTGAGCCCCACCAGCCTAAGATTAGCACCCTATTCCCTAACCCCATTATCATGCTAGGAACAACGATCACCCGATGACTTTGAATAAGAAGCTTATTATCAGACCACTTTCCCCCATCTCTACTACTCCGCTGTTGACCTGCATCCTGATTAGGAAATCTAAACTTCTTATTCTATCTTTCCTCTATCTATGCTTATTTCTTTCTCTCTTCCTCAACTTGCTGCATATACATAACCAATCTAGAGATGTCCATATCCTTGTTCAACAAAGAATCCTTACTCTCTAGAATCAAATCACAGGAAAATATAGAGGCAAATTTCCTCATTCTAGCCCTCATGTTAGACACTAGCTCGGGAGCATAACAGGATAACTAATTGAATTTCAAGGCATACTCCTTGACTATCATCTTTCCCAGCTTCAAATTAATAAACTCTTTTATTTTTGCCTCCTTCAACTCCTGAAGAAAGAAGCTGTCCTAAAAACCACTAGAGAAATCATCCCACAGTGTGGATTTGGTATCATGTCCTTATACTATTCCCATTCCTGATACCATTGGTATGTTACATCCTTTAGTTGATAGGTAGCGAATTCTATACCCTCCATATTAGTAGCATGCATTATGTGGAAGATCTTCTCTATCTCACCAATAAAACCTTGAGGATCCTCCTCAACCTTAACACCAAAGAACACAAGAGAGATCAACCTCATAAATTAGCCAACCCTTAGAGCCTCAGAAGATGGAGTAAAGAAATCTACATGCTCAGACTAAGAAGCTACCAGCTGAGCTAACATATGAATGGACGGTCGAAATTCCATATTTGACACATCAGCCTGAGGAGATCAAGGAAAACTAGAGGGGACTGATGGTACTCCAAGAGGGAAATCAGTAACTGGACCCTAGACCGGGTCTATACCCCATAATTAGGGCGTGTAGCCACATGAACCAAAGAATAATCTCATATTTATACACATGGGAGACTCGAACCCTCCAACATATACCAAGGTAACTTAAGTATCCAATTATAAAATGATTTATAAGGGACTCGAACCTCCCTAATCATGAAATAATAATAAGAGGGAGTCGAACCTTACTGGTCACTTTGACCCCTGCATCGGCAAATGCAATTTCTAGTATCGATCACTCGGACCTCTACTTTCACAACTCAACTACACAACTCTTATTAGAGCCTCATTAAAATAATTGTCATATTTTCCCATTCAATGAACCACAATACACTTTTAGGCATACATTGTTGGTATCATCATACCAACTACACTTGCAAGATAAGGGATCATGCCAAAAATATTTCCATCAATTTGGGGAGAACAACTCCATTTGTTCATTAATACACATTAGGGAACATCGACTCCCTTTTGTCATTGAATCATACCATTGTATTTCAAATACTTCTTTATATCATGTAATAGTTAAAGACTATTTTAATTGTCCAAATTCCCTTAGTTCTCATAACTAAAACCAATTTCACATTATAGGGTTGGGGTTATAACCACTTCAAAAGCCATAAATTTGGGGAGATCACAATTCCATAGTTCATTCACCATAACCTGAACCCATAAGTTCAAAAGCATATTAAAAGCATGGAAATCATATATATAAGTTATGAGAAACATTGTTCAATTCAAAACATTCAAAAACCCCAACCTTTGTTTCCAAAATCGAATCACTAATCTTATGAACAATACTTTAAAGCACATGCTTTTGAAAAATTAACAATGAGGGAAGAGTAACATGCTTGAAATAGTAAGATGTATAGAGAGAAACTACCCTTGAGAGCCCTAATTGATCAACCTCTTAAACCCTAGCCTTAACTTGAACAGAGAGTTTGAGAGAGAATTTGGGAGTGTTTTATTGGTAATGATGTGATAATGAAGTTTCAAGAAAGGCTTTAAGTTGTGGGGTCCAACGGGTTAAAGTGGGAATATCCAGAGTGCCCTAAACTTTAAAGCAGAAAAACTATCATCTTTGACCACGAGTCGACCCCTTGACTCGTAACCACACCATACAACTCGTCACCTCGAGTCATAACCAAGGCAGTGACTAAGACCCAAATACACTATTGACCTTACGACTCAACAAACTCATTAGTAATGAAACCCTACGACTCGTAGGGTCCATTGGTAGTAGTAGTCAACACAGGAAAAAATTTGGGACTTACACTGGGCACCCTATATTTTACCTAACAACTTATGACATATCCTTATGGTTCTTAGTGTGAAACTCATACTCAGAGAAAAATCAAGCCTCAAACTTACTGCTTTGGGTAGGACTCATCCCAGTGAGTCATCAAGACACTCTATGACTTAGGGAGTCCAGTAATAACTAGGGCAGTGAGCTCAAATATCAGGAAATTTTCAAGGGCTAAAATTTAGGGTATTTAAATAAATATGAACTATATTACGAATATAGATATGGGCCAATCTCTCAGCAGTGAAAAAACCTGAATCAAAATAAAATGAGAAGATTTGGTTAATAGATCCATGATGATCCAAACACTATCAGAACCACAAGAAGTATGAGAAAACCTTGTCATGAAGTCCATAGTGTTTCATTTTTATTTCTACTCGGGAATGGGAAACCGTTAAAGCAAACCACCGGGCCTTAAATGCTCAGCCTTTACTTGCTGGTAAGAAAGTAAATAAGCTACAGAATCATCTACATCCTTCCTCATACTACCCATTAGTAATGCTCTCTTAAATTACGTTACATTTGAGTCATTATCACATGGATGGAGTATCTAGAATAATGATCCTCCTGTAAAATCAATCTAATCTAATCACCCACTCTCAACATACAAACTTAGCCTCCAAGCCTCAGAACACCATCAACATTAAGCAAGGCTTCCTTAGCCTCACTACTCAACACCTTATCTTGAATTACTTTCAAACTAACATCATCAAATTGACGAGATCGAATCTATTCCATCAAGGAAGACCTAGCCTCAACAAATGCCAAAACACATCTATTTATCAAAATATTGAGCCTAACTATCTGGTTAGCCAAAAACTAAACCTTTAAGGCTAAATATCTCTCCTGGGTAAAAAGATGTGCCAAGATACCCATGCTAGTCAACTTATGGCTCTAGGCATCCACAAAAACATTAGCTTTGCCCGTATGATAGAGAATAGTCAAGTCATAATCCTTAAGAAACTTAAGCGACCAATGTTGCCTTATATTAAGATCTCACTAGGTGAATAAATACTAAAGTATTTGATGATTCAAGAAAATATCACAATGGACTCCATACAAGTAGTGCCTCCATAACTTCATAGTAATACAATCGTGCACAACTCATGGGTAGGGTAATTTCTCTCATTAGGCTGATAATGTAAGTTTTGATGAATGATCCTAAGCTTGATTTGATTGCAAGAATTTAGGAAAATGAATATTCAAAATAATACCTTTTCAAAAACTAAAAAGGGAAAAAACATTTCACAAGATTTACAAAAGAAAATGGAGATTCCTAGAAGATTACTACAAGGAAGAATCAGAAGAAATCATCATTTATACTAAAAAAGAAAGAAAGAGATATTGTAAAATCAAGAGGCATTCTAGGAATGGAGAAAGATTTACTACATTAAATAAACTGCTTAAATCATGGGATTGCCACATCTCTCTTCCATGTGTATATTATACTTAGTTAGATTTTCCTTTTAGTCTTTAACTTATTCTTCGAAATTAAATATCCTTATTCATTTTCCTAAGAATAAATTATTTTGGGTTGCTTTGTAGCTCCCAACGACTTGTAGTAGTAGTCCAATCACTACTATACAAAAGCATCGGAAGTCAAAGAAAGAGACATACACTTGTCTCAACCTTCTCTAGTCCTTTGCTATACTTTACTCCAGTATTGTATTCTTTTAAGGTTTACTATTTATTCAAAAAGAGAGAAGAGAAACACATGGTTGGTGAGGCATTGTACCAAAGTGAGAAAGAAAGAAAGAAAGTGTGAGTCATAGTCAAAAAGCTTGACTCAATCTTGTACTTTGATTTTATTCACAAAGAACTAGTAGAATCTATTGCAATCCAAGGGGACTGGAATAAGACCTATTAGAGGTACCAACTAGTATAAAGTATTTGGTTTTATTTACCTTCAACACTTACTTCCCTGAAGTCTTTATTACTGCAATCAATAGTTAACTATCTATTAAAGGATGTCGATTGTCTGAAAAAATGAGTAATTCATCCCCCTCTTACTACTTTCAATTGGTATCAGAGCAAGGACTCAAAAGTATTTCATAATAGAGTGATAAAGGATCACAACACAAATTGTTGTTAGAGCTTTGTTTTCTAAAAGGTTATCCCAAACTAAACCTTTTTACTTCACATTAGAAAATAAGGATGGAGATATTCATCAAGTTTTATGATGTCAAAGTTTGGAGAGTAATCAAACTTGGTGATCTGCCACTTGTCTTTACAAACAAAGACAAAGACGGAAATAAACTAGAAAATAGTGAGAAATTTATTGATAGCATTCCATCCTTGGAAGATTACACTGATGAACAAATAAAGATCATTTCAGATCAGATCAAAGGCAAAAATGTTTTGTATAATGCAATCAATGGTGAAGACCATACATACCATAATATAACTATAGAAAGTGGTAAAACATTTAATAAATGTAAAAATCATAAAATACGCGAGGTTCGTTACATGACTAATGCCTTAACAACCTACATGGATTCAGTGAACGTGATTTAACACCATATTTAAATCCTTTCATCCATTTCAACTTTGTTAACCAATTGTACTTAGAAGAATGTGATATTCAGGTGGTTATATGAGAGTGAGATAAGTTTTCAAAATCCTAAGACAGAGTCTGAGGGCTTTAAAATTCATTATAACACTTATTAGATACTTTTTGATATGTTTTGATGCAAAAATCAAGGTGATATCTTATGCCTTGAAACAATAAAAGGTATACGATAAGAACTACCACCACTCGACTTAGAATTGGTGGTTTTTGTATTTTCTTTAATGATCTGGAGGTAATAGATCTATGGAGTGCATTGTAAGGTATTCATAGACCGTTACTACCTACAATACATATTCAATCCAAGATATCAATATTTAAGGAAGTAAAGGTTATTAGAGTTGTTAAAAAACAATGGAATGACTATCTCTATGTCATCCAAGCAAGATAATGTGGTAGTTTATTCCCATAATCAAAAGATCATTAACATGAAAGATCTTGGAATTTATTTACAAATTGGGGTGAGGTGGGTGGGATATCTCATGGCAATAGATGTTTAATCTTTTGTCAATATCTTTGTTCGACTTGATATTTCTGAAACTGACATGGTTCTAACATATGTGGAGACGTGATCATCTTTGATGGAAAAAACAAGTCTTAGTATTTATAATATCAAAAGTTAGTTATCATTAGGGACAAAATGTTTAGGGAAAGATCAAGGAGAGGAGTTCTAGAAGTTGAAGGTTTTTAATAGATTATGGGCCAAATTGACATTCCTAAGACTGGTCATTTGACATAGTTGATTGTGCAGAAGACTCACAGTTTAAGATATTTTATCCACCCTTGGGTTACCAAGATGTATTGGGACTTCAAATAAAATTATTGATGGTGTTCTATGAAGAGGGATATAGTTGAGTATGTATCTTTGTGTTTTAATTTTCAACATGTGAAATATGAACACCAAAGATTGGGTGGTGTGGCTCAGATGAGGCCTATAACTAAGTGAAAGTGAAAAAGGACAACTATGGTCTATATGGTAAGATTGATAAAGACTTTGGGGAAGTTTGATGTTATTTGGGTCATTTTTGATAGATTGACCAAGTACGCACATTTCATACCAATTCAAACAACCTACAACTCTTAATAATAACAACATAACCTATGTAACCCTATAAGTTGAGTCTACTCCATAAAACATAATTAGTTAAACGACAATTCTTAAAAACTTCCCTTTAAACTTTGGTGGCACCATCTTATCACACATGAATTCGGATGTGATCATTCATTTTATCCATTATACACCACTATGATGACCTATAATGATCCTCTCCATTGTTACATATGACACCTACATTAAAGATTTCATGTCCAATTTCTTCCCTATTTGAAAGTTACAAATTTCAGGCTAGGCTAGCTTTAATCGATTTCAAAGTAAGGAGTGGTCTAGGGCAATATGGGATTGATGCAGATTGGGGTAGTGGTATTTGTATTTATTTTTGGTTGTATAACACAATAAGAAACCCCTAGAAATTCATGAAATGAAATTTCGGTAAGTATAATTTTTGAAATTTGTCTTAGCATAAAGGGCACTATTCAGAATATCTCATGTTTAAGGTATGTTGTAAAAAGTGGGATTTTTGGGTAAAGATGGAAATTCTGTCCTATCGAATCCTCTATAGCGGTCAATATACTATTATAGTGGCAAGCACCAACGGTCAAAGTCAGTCAACAACTACTACAATAGTTAATACTGCTATAGCAGTGAAATCATAGATTTATTAAAATATTTTTCCAAATTAGTTTACTTTTCTAAAACTCTTTATGGAATAAAGAATGGCAATTTAGGGTGAAACAAACCAGAATTTCTTCCTTTGGCTTCATTTTTGTGAGGGACTCATTCTCGTTAACTCATATTTGATTATTAAGCCTTAGAAGTATTAATATAGAGAGAGTTTTAGGGAGGATTTTGGTTATTTAATGGTTCAATGGGGAATATTAATTGATAAGTGAATAGGTTTTGATTATTAAGACTTAATTTACCCTTGTATTCCATTAATTTACTAATTTATTCATGAAATTGGTAGTTTTAGGTGAAATATAATGGAAAGCCCAAGAACGAGAAGGGAACGATCATGAATTTTACCTTAGGAGTTTGGTGTGAGTTATAAATCCAAACACATTAGTTCATTTCTTTAATTATATATTTATATACATGTTCTAGACCACGAGTAAGCAAAAATTACCTTGAAGGCCAAAGCTCCGGGACAAAGGAGTTGTGCAAGCTTGGTTCGAGGAAGCTGATGGTATTGTAGTTTCATACAATTTGTGCTATATGTTCACATTAACTACCTTGTAGTATGGATTATTAGTGAATGTTGTTTGGTGTGGTCTTTACAAATTATTTGCAGTTGTTATACGATTTTAACCTAGCTTACTTTCTATATGTGGAATGTTCGATATTTAAAATGTTCTCATAGGCTTTTGGTGGAATAAGATTTTATGACACTTGTGTTAGGGGTTTAAGTACATGGACTATAATTATCATCTTTAGGTCATGGATAGAGGGTGGTTGTACATCCATTAGCATACATGTACGAGGGTCAAGTGAATTTGACGATTCCATGAGTGAAACGGGGAAATATACTTAATAAATTATCTTGACTTGTTTTTGGTTTGGCTTGGCTTGGCTTGACTATACTTGACTTGGTGATAATATGTTGACTTTTTGGTTTGATTCCTAATTGTTCATTGTTACTTGTTATGCTAAGTGCATATTTCTTAAGCGTAGATTAACTTGTTGTACTATAAGTTATATATTTATATTCTCATCTTTGGTTGTCCAAATGGCCCTACCAGTACACTGTTGTTCTTGTGTACTGAGACTACACCTGCATTTAGTTTTGTGAGTACTGCGCATATTTCATCGAATCCTACGAGACCTTACTTGTTATTCCAGTAGTTGACTCTAGATTACAGAGTGAGCAGCATATCCGAGCTACCATAGAATCTTTTATTATTGACATAGTTCTATTGTTCTGAGCTTATGCTTCATTTCAATCTTGGGGTGTATTCCATTCTTGGCATTCTTAGATATTTTGGTACAAATGACTTTTAGGTGCTTGGAATGATTTTTGCACAAGTACTTTTGCGCCTTTAGTTGTACTTATGATTTGATTTTAGATTTGATGATATATTGATGGATTAGTTTCACTTATTTCTTCTAAGAGTAGATTATAGGGTCATTGTTCAGGATAGTTAGTTCTCCCATTGGATAAGTAAAGTGGGTACCACTCATGAAAAGTTTGGGTCGTCAAAAATCGGTATCAGAGAGCCTAGGTTCATTGATCTTGTTGAACCAAAATAGATCTAGTAGAGTCTCATTAAACCATATGGAGACCCGTATTCTTTTCTTCGAAAGTCTATAGGACTTCAATAAAATTTTTAGTCTTGTTTCTTTTGTGCTATAACTTGATTCCAATTAGTATTAAGTGATACAAATTGGTATCTAATCTTGTTCATTCTTTTGTCCGTAGATAGTGAATACTAGGTCCAATGGAACCCAAACAACAACTCTTGCATTGGCCACTCCAAATGGAAGGGGAAGGGGACGAGTGAGTGAAAGAGGTAGGAAAAGTGAGGATGAACCTATCACGACCCGATTTCATGAGTCATGATGACACCTAATTTATGCCACCATTAGGTAAGCCTAGCCATAACCCAAAGCTTTTGGTAATGGGATAATTGGAGGGAAATGGCATAATCATCGAAAGTAAGCAAGAAAATAGTTTACAAGGTATAAATCATAGGAATAATAATAGCATGATGGAAGAGAAATAAAAAAACGAATCATAACATCTCACAACGTAGTAAGGTTTATACAACAACCTTTAATCTAAAAGAATATGAATACTACAAAGTCAAATATACAATAATCTAAAAAACAAAAAGACTATTCAAAAAACAAAAGATGGAGAAATGGCCAACTCTGGCTCTGGGAGCTCACCCTATCTCCGAACACTAACAAGCACAATATCAATGTTAACGATGATAAATAGTACTCAAATCTGCACCACAAAGGTAAAAATTGTAGTATGAGTACCAAAGTCACGGATACTCAGTAGGCATCATCGGTAGACTAGACTAAATAATAATATAAACATAATAAAATATGAGAATAGTACACTAAGTCAAGAGAAAAGGGAAAACCTGGAATAATGCTCCAAATACTGAAGTAAATAACCGGAATGGCAATATTAAAGAAAAGCATATTTATCTCTACATAACTGGCCTGCATATGCCAAAAGGTGCAAAATAAAGTAAATAACCAAATGTAGGTCCCTATAAGATAAGAGAGTGAAATCAAGGAAAAGTAATAATCAAAATTATATTAGTTAACCACATCTCAACATTATAATCATGGATCCTCCCATACCATAAACACCAGACTTGAACCAATCCCATAACTGTCATTAATAGCCTCTCAATGCCAGACTTGAACCGGAACTAGTACCTTATATGTAATACTTAAATCGAAACAAATATCATCAATCATGCTGGAACCAAATTAGTTTAAGTATCATAAATCGCCGTACTCAATCCGAGACTATCATCTCTCAAGCATCAATCTACAATGAACCATCATATAACTAAAATCCCCTTTAGGCTCAAGAAAGTAAATAAGATAATGTTACATGTCTATTAAGCCTACAAGGAGCTAAGAGTATTCTTGGCCTAAGGTGGGATGGAGAGACTCACTTCTAAACCCTTATAATTCATTCTAAGTCCAATCCTACCCTAGACAAGGATAAGGTGTCAAATTTCACAGCGAGATACTATTTTAGTGTAATACTGCATATTTTTTTTAGTTCCGTTTAACTTCTAGAATGTCAAGGGTCAACTTCAAAAATGAATAACTCTTGATTCATGTAAAATTTTCTAAATTTAAACCCTTCAATGTGTAGATAATTGGCTCAGCTTTCCAATGATATCAATTTCGCCTTAATCCGATACTCGATTGAGAAGTTATGGTGGTTTTAGTAAAAATAGTATGACATTTTGACAAGCAACGCATTGTGGTGAAGGACGATTTTGCAATTGTCAAATTCCAGAGGAGCATCGCGATGACGTCACATCGTGGTGAAAGTCCAATTCCCATTCGTCCTTTTTCCAGTAGCCCAACGCGATAGCATCGCATCACGTTGATGGGCAAAACTGGGCTTGTCCCTTTTCCAGTGAACCACCGTGACAGTAGCGCGTCGCGGTGGGTGGCCAAATTGGGATTTTTCAATTTTTGAACTTAATTTTAAAAAGGCAATTTCGTTAATTCTCGAGCCCTCAGTTCGTAAATAACAGATAATTTAACCTATTCTAAGAACATTATGCTCACTTTACATCAAATTACTCTCAAAGAAAACCCTAGAACTCAAAACTTACACCCCAAGAAATCCAAATTTCCACCATTCTTTCTCGAAGGAAACTCAAAATTCAAGGTTTTCTATAATGCCCTGGAAATCTATCATGAGACATCACACGATGCTTGGAACCACAAGTGATCCCAAGCTATCCTATGAACTGGTATACTGTTAAGCAACTGAATTATGGCATAATAAATAACTGTTTACTGTGCGGAAACATAGTCAAACAAAAGATCTAAAATAGATACAATACAGATGAAGCTTTACAATCTGATAAATCTGAAGGATGAAACTGAAATTTACATAACTAACTCTGACTGACATCTATGAAGCCACTACTATACTGACTATGGATAGTTGGGACATGCCTCCAACTACCACTAATCAATACATATGGAAAATAAATAAAATATACATGAACTAAACTGTCTGGAGTTCACAAACTAGGAGAACTCATCACCTGCTAGGTGGAATCTGCAACTGTCTGATTGTGATATACGGGCTACAACTGGTACCTACATTATGAGATATGTAGACACACAGAAGTATATGTGGATCAGTACTTCTGGAATGTATTGAGTATGCAGGGTGAATGCAATAAGTAAAACTGATTTCATATGTAATCATAAAACATGCATGCTAAGTGTAAGTAGACTCACTAATAGGATGAAATAAACTGAAAGGTGAAAATATCTTAAAACATGAGTAATAAACATGATATGATAAGCTGGTAAATATCTACACATAGTTTTTGTAAAACTTACTTTAATGATATAAGTATTGCTGAAACTGAATACTGGGCATATGGAACTAGACTGTACTTAGTCTAAATAACTGGATTGAAACTGTAGAGTATTATACATATTAGAAAGGGATTGACTGAGTAACATGAGGTAACTAAGCATGAATTCGTAAAGACTGTATTATCTTATGTTGCAAAACTAAGCACATAACATAATTCTGAAATAGTCTATAAATAGAGGTACAGAAATAATGATAACTGAATAATTGATAACTGTACGCGATGGTCAAGCAAACCTATAACTGAACCAAGTTACTAAACGAATTTCTGGACTGAGACTGTGACTGAGACTATTCTGGAACTGAATACTTAGTTTGAATTTCTGAGTAACTGATAGCTGCAATTACTGATAATTAAAATACTGATAACTGGGTTACTGATGATTGATATACTGTCAATTGAGTGACTATTTTTGATAGTCCTAATCTTATGGAACTAGCTGAGTTCCATACTGATCTAAATGACTATGTCTGATAGTCCTAAATCTGTGGAACTATCTGAGCACCATTCTGAAGACTTTATCTGAAACTGATACTGTGGAAGGAAATCATCTAACCGACATACCCCTTGTCTAACTGAGTTTGGGGTCCAACCTGTAACCCCAGTTGGAAGGGTGTCAATACCATGCCACGCGTAAGGACAAGCTTTGAGTGCCTTTTTCTGACAGGTACTCTAACGAGAACGGTGGGACCCTCATCTGACAAATTAAGCCACCTCATCAACCCTCATCTGGCAGGTTTGATGTCTCAACCTACATTGGATACGTAGTTCTGGAATGTAAGGATTGTTTCTAAAAATCATACCCTCAACTGGCAGGTGAGTTCCCATCCTTTGGTTCACTCAGTGTTGAATCCTACTACCAGCTGAATAGACACTGAACTGATATCCAAGTTCACACTAGGCTTGACTGAACTATTATTGAGTTTACTAAGTTCCGTTGACTGATGAAACTATTACTGAATTTTGTTAACTGACTGAACACTACAGAGGTTTGAACTGAATACTGAATACTACAGAGGTCTGAACTAAATACTGGACTGGAATAGACTGATACTAAGTTTACTGAGTTTTTCTAAGTTCTGTAACTGGCGGAGTTCTATTAAGTTCTGTAACTAACTGAGAATACTACTGATCGTGACATGACAGAGACTATTCTGTAATTGACAAAGGCTCTAGGTAAGCAGCAAAATTAACGGGTATTAAATATCCTCAGGACTCGATAGCATGAAAGTAATGCATGGCATTTTCATAGTAGCATAACAATAGTCAATTGTCAACAATGCTTTCATTTAGACATTTTGTCAAACACTTGGAGGTTATGGACTTGTACATGGATAAGAACACATGGTAACATATCATGATTACCCTATTCTATTCACATGGACATTCTATCAAGAACATAGAAATTAATACTTGGACATGGGAATATCTTAAAAACATGGGAGCATAGCATAGTTTCATAACCAATACCGTGAATTGGGAAAATTACATGAAATTCAATTTAAATAGGCATGGGCATTTCATCACAACATGTAAGGATCAAATAGGTGGAAAACATAAACTTAAAATAAGGAATTATTTCTAATTATCTTGAATATAGGATCCACAATGGAATCCAACTAAAACTCTAAGGACATGATATGTAAGCCTTATTTAAAAATCATTCTTGTAGGAATTTCATCAAACACTTGTAATTCATGGTTTTGGGTAAGCATGAGAGTAGTTAAAAATAGTAGTAATAGCATGATTTCACCTCTAAGATCATCGATTTGAGTTTAAATTTAGCAAACAACACCTTTCAAACATGTAAGGCTTAATATCACCCACAATTTCATGTAAACATGATAAAAGTTTGAGATTCATGAAAATTTATAAACAAAATTCATGGGAACATATAAAGATTATAACTTTAAACTTAAAATTTGCGTTTTGGGCTCCATGGGTGAACGAGGACCCATGGATGAACTCCCGCATATCTTAAAGCTTTAATCTTGAAGGAGAAACATAATCTTGAAACCATTCTTGAATTAGGAAACTATATTCTTGATTCTTTTCTTAAAGAAAATTTCATGGAGTTCTTAGTGTTCTTGAGGTGGCTAGGGTTTTGTTGGAGAGAAAAAAAGATGATTAATAATGTATCTAATGTTTTTGGGTCTGAAATTAAGTGTTAGGATCGTATTTGGATGAGGGGAATTGACCAAAGTGTCCCTAGACCTTTTAGGAACTGAATTAACATGTAAAATAGCTTTGGATCCACTTTATTTATGTGTCGGGGCGCAGTCGACGCGACGTGTCAAGATTGCTATAACTTTTTACTCAGATATTGGATTTTGGTAAATTGGTATCGTCTGAAACCTAATTCAATTATATAAAATTTTATTGGTGTTGAGATGTAAAATTACATGTATATAAAAAGTTATACTTGTTTAAAGTAGACCCTTGAAGAATCGAATATCAAATTTTGGACGAATCAAATGATCTTAGCTCAACTTGGCTCTTAGTGATTCCTTTGAACATTTTAAACCTCAAGAGCACTTCACACTCTAGGATAAAGATCATGAACTTATATTCACATGAGAATCACTTGGATTATAGCTTATACAAGTAAGATCGACGGTTCATACACTAGCTCAAAAATATGGGGTATTACATAATCTCCCCCTTGGGAACATTCATCCTCGAATGAGACTGGTTAGACTTAGAGTACTGTACGAAGGTACTGAAATCATATTATGAAAATATATACCTAAAAACATGATGGCATAACTAATTCTGAAACATGATATATGACATAAATATCATGAACTGAACTAATTTCGTAAATACTGACATGAGAATGATTATAAGGTTGAGATAGAAATAAGAGTGTCAACTGATGCGTAACCATTACTTCAAGATGGATCTTGTTTCTTGAGGAAGAGATAAAAGATTCAAGACATGAATACTCGGGGTATTACATCTCCCCTTGGGATACTTCGTCTACCGAATGATACTAACTTGGCTGTAATACTAAAGAAAGACTGAGATGATGCACAGGAAACTTACAGACTGAAATATGACTAAATATCTGGGATCTGAAACTGATGCATGATGCATGAACTGAACTGAATTTATGAC
The DNA here is from genome assembly GCF_002878395.1 of Capsicum annuum. Lineage (NCBI taxonomy): Eukaryota > Viridiplantae > Streptophyta > Magnoliopsida > Solanales > Solanaceae > Capsicum > Capsicum annuum. Next base: position 106,833,818 of record NC_061114.1, read on the forward strand.
TTGCATGGTCTTGAATGAATTACCTCATAAATAGGAAAGATGGAAAACCATAGGAACTTGTCTGTCGGACTGCTAGACTGGATTACTGGCTATACGAACTAATTATAATGAAATCTTATACTCAAATATACATTCCACTTGTACACCAACAGGATATTCAAGCCATCTTCATAACCATACATGAACTTATTGTCAAACAACCACAAAGCATTTTCTCATTTTCTCTAAACCTCTATCCCTAAAACTTTTATACACTAGCCCAAGAAAGCACACATAGAATCTCAACTAGTCATGACATAAGGGCAGGTCACTGAAAGTTAAAACATGAGGACCTAAAGCATAAAGGAATAACTTTGACACTTAACTGAGGCTTAAGGAATAAAGTATCAATGACATGAATTCATTAGAGAGGTCCAAACAAAGAATACACATGACATAAACTAAATTTCGTTGATCATTCTGAGTGAAGCATGACTATCAGGATCTGATCATGCTGTAAAACATGAGTACGTGATTCATAAGCTACATGACCAAAATTTGGAGTCCATGATTTCATGGAACAAGATTTATACTACTGGGTGAACTGGAACTCCTCATACTAGAAACTGAAAGCGCACATGGTTTTTCTATAAAGTGCATGAATAATGAGCTGTGATGAGGGAGCTGACATGTTAGGCATGAGTAGATATTGTGATGGCTGAAAATTTCACACTTGGATAAGAATAGGTTGGTAATCATCCTTCCTTACTTCTTTTCTACACCCACTGGCACTACTACTAGAATCTGAGGGCCTGACTTGTTTACGTGTTCTATCATCTCCTTCTTAGCTATTAGCCATTATGTCAATTCTTTGGCCACTTTACTAAACTCTAAACTGAACTGCAATTACTTTACTTTAGAATCTAAGGTATATAATACGCATGAATGATAAAATCATCCACACCATCATACTTAGTATCAATTCAACTAACTTAAATTCTTACATACACTATTTAAGACTACTGATTCACCTTTCGTACAAATAGACCCTTGAATAAATAATCCACTCAATCTGAATAACACTATCCCAACTCCACTATTACTAAACACCTGGGTTCACGATTTTAATTTTGAATCACATACTGAAAAATAAATTCTAAGAAGAAATCTGAAAGCACATCTAAATTTGGCTTAATGCATGATTTTTATAAACATGAATGTAATATTTTAAGTTTTAGGACATAAGGGCACTGATGGGATACTTTCTGAGCTAACATGTAATCCCAAAACTTCCCATAGGGACTGGCTGAGGAAACACTGTCAATAAGGACTAAGCTTCACTATTTCTATCGCCTGCAAACTATGGAAGAGTTAGCATAAATACAGCAAGATGAGGATCTACATAAATTTTTTAGATAATCCTTCTACTGTGCGATCTGAGACTTGAAAGAAGGAAAATATTTCCTAAATACCTTGTAGCCTCTCAGAAAAAATTACAGACGTCTCAATACCATTCTGCAAGACTCTAATAGACATGAATTCATCGACACCCTAGGAAACTTTAACTTTAAGCTCTGATACCAAGTTTATAACGCCCCAAAAATTTATCCCGAGACGTCACACAGTGCTTGGAATCTCAAGTGATCCCAAGCTACCCCAAGAACTGGCATACTATTAAGCAACTAAATTTTGGCATAATAAATAACTATTTACTGTACGAAAACATAGTCATACTAAAGATCTAAAATAGATACAATATAGATGAAGCATTATAATCTGATCAATCTGAACGATGAACTGAAATTTACATAACTGACTCTGACTGACATCTATAAAGCCCCTACTATACTGACTATAGATAGTTGGGACATGCCTCTAACTACCACTAATCAATACACATGGAGAATAAATAAACTGTACAAGAACTAAACTGTCTGGAGTTCTCGAAGTAGGAGAACTCATCACCTATTGGCTAGAACTTACAACTATTTAATCATGATGTATGGGCTACAACTGGTACCTATATTATGAGAAATGTATCCACACAGACATATATGTGGATCAGTACTTCTAGAATGTACTGAGTATATAGGGGTGAATACAATAAGTAAAACTGATTTCACACATAATTGTAAAACATGCATGCTAAGTGTAAGTACACTCACTAATAGGCTAGAATAAACTGAAAGATGAAAACATCTTAAAACATGAGTAATAAACATGATCTGATAAGCTGGTGAATCTCTACACTTAGGTTCTATAAAACTTACATTAATGATATAAGTATAACTGAAACTGAATACTAGGCATGTGGAACTGGACTTTATTTAGTCTGAATAACTGGACTAAAACTGTAGGGTATTATGCATATGAGAAAGGGGCTAGCTAATTCACATGAGGTAACTAAGCATGAATTCATAAAAACTGTATTATCTTAGGTTGCAAGACTAAGCGCATAACATTATTCTAAAATAGTCTGTAAATAGAGGTACAAAAATACTGATAACTGAATAATTGATAACTGTACGTGATGGTCAAGCAAACCTATAACTAAACTGAGTTACTGAATAAATTTCTGGATTAAGACTGTGACTAAGACTATTCTGGAACATAATACTGAGTTTTAATTTCTGAGTAACTGATAGCTGCACTTACTGATAACTGATATACTGATAACTGGGTTACTGATGACCGATATACTATTAACTGAGTGATTATTTCTGATAGTCCTGATCTTATGGGACTAGCTGAGTTCCATATTGAGCTGAGTGACTGTGTCTGACAGTTCTAAATCTATAAAACTATCTAAGTTCTATCTATAAGACTGAATCTGAAATTGAGATTGTGGAAGGTAATTATCTAACCGACATTCCCCTTTTCTAACTGAGTTTGGGGTTCAACCTATAACCCCAGTTGGAAGGATGTCAATACCGTGCCATGAGTAAGGACAAGCTGTGAGTGACCTTTATCTAACAGGTACTCTAATGAGAATGGTGGGATCCTCATCTGACAGGTTAAGCCACCTCATCAACCCTTATCTGACAGGTTTGATGTCTCAGCCTACGTTGGCTATATAGTACTAGAACGCAAGGATTGCTTTTAAGAATCATAACTGGCTGGTGAGTTCCCATCCTTGGGTTCACTCGGCGCTAAATCCAACTCCCGACTGAATAGATACTGGATTGATTTCCTAGTTCACACTAGGCTTGACTGAACTGTTACTGAGTTCACTGAGTTCCATTGACTGACAAAAATATTACTAAATTCTATTAACTAACTGAATACTACAGAGGTCTAAACGGAATACTGAATACTACTGAGGTCTGAACTGAATACAGGACTGGACTAGACTGATAATGAGTTTACTGAGTTTTTCTTAGTTCTATAACTAGCTGAGTTCTATTGAGTTCTGTAACTGACTGAGAATACTACTAATCGTAACATGACTGAGACTATTCTGTAACTGATACTAGCTCTTGGTAAACAGCTAAATTATCAGGTATTAAATACCCCAGGACTCGGTAGCATGAAAGTAAAGCATGACATGATCATAATAGCATAACAATAATCAATTGTCAATAATGCTTTCATTTAGACATTTTTTCAAACACTTGGAGGTTATGGACTTGTACATGGTTGAGAACACATGGTAGCATGTCATGATTACCCTATTCAATTCACATGGGCATTCTATCAAGCACATGGAGATTAATACTTGGACATGGGAATATCTTAAAAACATGGGAGCATAGCATGGTTTCATAACCAACACCATGAATTGGGGAAATTACATGAAATTCACTTGAAATAGGACATAGTAATTTCATCCCAACATGTAAGGATCAAACATGTGGAAAACATGAACTTAAAATAAGGAATTATAACAAATTATCTTGAATATAAGATCCACCATGGAATCCAACTAAAACTCTAAGGACATGATATGTAAGCCTTTGTCCAAAATCATTCTTGTAGGCATTTCGTCAAACACTTGTAATTCATGGATTAGGCTAGTAAGCATGGGAGTAGTTAAAAATAGTAGTAATAGATGATTTCACCTCTAAAATCATCGATTAGAGTTTAAATTTGGAAAACAATACCATTCAAACATGTAAGATTTAATATCATCCATAATTTCATGGAAACATGATAAAAGTTTGAGATTCATGAAAATATATAAACAAAATTCATGGGAACATGTAAAGATTATAACTTTAAATGTGAATTTTGAATGTTGAGCTCCATGGGTAAAAGAGGACCCATGGATGAACTCCCTCATACCTTAAAGCTTTAATCTTAATGGAGAAACATAATCTTGAGCATTCTTGAATTAATAAACTTGATTCTTGATTCTTTTGTTAAAAAAATATCATGGAGTTCTTGGTGTTCTTGAGGAGGCTAGGGTTTTGTTGGAGAGAAAAAAAGATGATTAATAATGTATCTAATGTTTTTGGGGCTAAAATTAAGTGTTAGGGTCGTATTTGGGGGAGGGGAATTGACCAAAGTGTCCCTAGAAATTTTAGGAACTGAATTAACATGTAAAAAAGTTTTGGATCCGCTTCAGTTTTTTGTGTCGGGGCGCAGTCGACGCGAGCGTCAAGAACGCATCGGCTTACTGCCTCACATGAAAATAGTCATAACTTTTTACTCAAATATCGGATTTTTGCAAAATTGGTATCGTTGGAAAGCTAATTCAATTAAATATAATTTGATTGGTCTTGAGATGTTAAATTCCATGTATATAAAAAGCTATACACATTTAAAGTAGACCCTTGTAAAATTGAATATCAAATTGTGGATGAATCAAATGATCTTAGCTCAACCTGGCTGTAAGTGATTCTTATGAACATTTTCAACCTCAAGAGAACTTAACAAACTAGGATAAAGATCATGAACTTATATTCACATGAGAATAACTTGGATTATAGCTTATACACGTAAGATCAACGGTTCATAGTATAGCCGAAAAATATGTGGTATTACATTATCTCCTCCTTGGGAACATTCGTCCTCGAATGAGACTGGTTAGACTGAGAGTACTATACGAAGGTAACTAAAATCATATTCTGAAAATACATGAATGAAAACACTATTGCATAACTGATTCTGAAACATGATATATGAAATAAATATCATGAATTGAACTGATTTCGTGAATACATGCACTTACATGAGAATGATTATAAGGTATAGATAGAAATGAAAGAGTCAACTGATGAGTAACCATTACTTCAAGAGGGATCTTGTTTATTGAGGAAGATATAAAAGATTCAAGACATGAATACTCGGGGTATTATATCTCCCCTTGGGATACTTCATCCCCTGAATAATACTAACTTGGCTGAAATACGAAAGAAAGACTGAGATGATGCACAGGAAACTTACAGACTTAAACATGAATTAATATCTAGGATCTGAAACTAATGCATAATGCATGAAGTGAACTGATTTATGACTTTCATAGTCTTGAATGAATTACCTCATGAATAGGAAAGATGGAAAGCCATAGGAACTTGTCTGTCTTACTGCTAGACTGGATTGCTGGCTATACAGACTGAATTATACTGAAATCTTATAATCAACTATACATTCCACTTGTACACCAACATGACATTCAAGCCATATTCATAACCACATATGAACTTGTAGTCAAACAACCAAAAAGCATCTTTCTCATTTTCTCTAAACCTCTATCCCTAAGACTTTCATACACTAGCCCAAGAAAACACACATAGAATCTCAGCTTATCATGACATAAGGAGAGGTCACTGAAAGTTAGAACATGGCGACTTGAAGCATAAAGGAATAACTTTGGCACTTAACTGAGGCCTGAGGAATAAAGTATCAATAACATGAATTTATTAGAGAGGTCCGAACTGAGGACACACATGACATAAACTAAATTTTATTGATCATTATGAGTGAAGTATGAGTATCAGGATCTGATCATATTGTAAAACATGAGTATGTGAGTCATGAGCTGGATGACCTAAGTTTGGAGTTCATGATTTCGTGGAACATGATTTATATTGCTGATTGAACTGGAACTCCTCATACTAGAAACTAAAAGCATACATGTTTTTTTATAAAGTGCATGAATATGAGTTATCATGAAGGAGTTGACATGTTAGGCATGAGTAGATATCGTTATGGCTTAAAACTTTGCACTAAGATAAGAATAGGTTGGGAATCATCCTCCCTTACAGCTTTTCTACACCCTCTGGCACTACTACTACAATCAGAGGGCCTGACTTGGTTACTTGTTCTATCATCTCCCCCTTAGCTTTTAGCCATTATCTCAAATCTGTGTCCATTTTACTAAACTCTAAACTTAATTGCAATCACTTTACTCTAGAATCTAAGGTATATACTACACATGAATGATAAAATCATCCACACCATTATACTTAATCTCAATTAAACAAACTTAAATTCTTACATACACAGTTCAAGATTACTGATTCACCTTTCATACAAATAGACCCTTGAATAAATAATCTGCTCAATCTGAATAACACTATCCCAACTCTACTACTGCTAAACACTTAGGTTCATGATTCTAATTTTAGATCACATACTAGAAAAGGGATTCTTAGAAGACATCTGAAAGCACATCAAACTTTGGCTTAAGCATGATTTTCATGAACATGAATGAAATATTTCAAGCTTTAGGACATAAGGGCACTGATGGGATACTTTCTGAGCTAATATGCAATCCCAAAATTATCCATAGGGACTAGTTGAGGAAAAACTATCTGTAAGGACTTAAGCTTCACTATTTTTGTCACCTAAAAACTAAGGCAGAGTTAGCGTGAATATAGAAAGATGAGAATCTGCATAAATTTCTTAGATAATACTTTTGCTGCACGATCTGAGACTTAAAAGAAAGGAAATATTTCCTAAATCCCTTGTAGCCTCTCGAAGCAAAGTACAGATGTCTCCATACCATTCCACAAGACTCTAATAGACACGAATTCATAGACACCCTAGGAAACTTGAACTTTATGCTCTGATACAAGTTTGTAACGCCCCAAAAATCTATCCCGAGAAGTCACACAGCGTTTGGAACTTTAAGTGATCCCAAGATAACACAAGAACTGGCATATTGTTAAGAACCTGAATTTTGGCATAATAAATAACTATTTACTATGCGGAAACATAGTCATACTAAAGATCTAAAATAGATACAATATAGATGAAGCTTTACAATCTAATAAATTTGAAGGATAAAACTGAAATTTACATAACTAATTTGACTGACATCAATGAAGCCTCTACTATACTGAGTATAGATAGTTGGGACATGCCTCTAACTACCACTAATCAATACACATGGAGAATAAATAAACTGTACAAGAACTAAACTGTCTGGAGTTCTCGAAGTAGGAGAACTCATCACCTATTGGCCAGAACTTACAACTATTTAATCATGATGTATGGGCTACAACTGGTACCTATATTATGAGAAATGTATCCACACAGACATATATGTGGATCAGTACTTTTAGAATGTACTGAGTATATAGGGGTGAATACAATAAGTAAAACTGATTTCACACATAATTGTAAAACATGCATGCTAAGTGTAAGTACACTCACTAATAGGCTAGAATAAACTGAAAGATGAAAACATCTTAAAGCATGAGTAATAAACATGATCTGATAAGCTGGTGAATCTCTACACTTAGGTTCTATAAAAATTACTTTAATGATAAAAGTATAACTAAAACTGAATACTAGGCATATAGAACTAGACTATACTTAGTCTGAATAACTGGACTAAAACTGTAGAGTATTATACATATGAGAAAGGGACTGACTAAGTAACATGAGGTAACTGAGCATGAATTCGTAAAGACTGAATTATCTTAGGTTGCAAGACTAAGCACATAACATGATTCCAAAATAGTCTATAAATAGAGGTAAAAAAATACTGATTACTGAATAATTAATAACTGTACGCGATGTTCAAGAAAACCTAAAATTAAACTGAGATACGAAACTTATTTCTAGACTGATACTGTGACTGAGACTATTCTGGAACTGAATACTGAGTTCTAATTTTGGAGTATTTGATACCTACGATTACTGATAATAGAGATATTGATAACTGGGTTACTGATGACTAATATATTGTTAACTGAGTGACTATTTTAGATAGTCCTGATCTTGTAGGACTATCTGAGTTCCATATTAAGCTGAGTGACTGTGTTTGAAAGTCTTGAATCTATAGAACTATTTGAGTTCTATTCTGTAGACAAAATCTAAAACTGAGACTATGAAAGGTAATTATCTAATCGACATACCCATTTTCTATCAGAGTTTGGGATCCAACTTATAAACCCAGTTGGAAGGGTGTCAATACCATGTCACGGGAAAGGAAAAGTTATGAGTGACCCTTATCTAATAGGTAATCTAATAAGAATGGTGGGACCCTCATCTGACAGGTTAAGCCATCTCATCAACCCTTATTTGGCAGGTTTGATGTCTCAGCCTATGCTGGCTACGTAGTTATGGAATGTAAGGATTTCTTCTAAGAATCATACCCTCAACTGGTCGGTGAGTTCCCATCCTTGGGTTCACTCAGTGCTGAATCCTACTCCTAACTGAATAGACACTGAACTAATTTCCTAGTTCACACTAGGCTTCACTGAACTGTTACTGAGTTCACTGAGTTTCATTGACTGATGGAAATATTACCAAATTCTGTTAACTGACTGAATACTACAGAGTTCTAAATAGAATACTAAATACTACTAAGGTCTGAACTAAATACTGTACAGTCACGACCCGAACCAGGACCCTGGCCGTGATGAATATCCCAAACTATGAAGGCCCGAAATACCCCTATCTATCTGGTAATCATGCACATAATTCAAATGATAAAGAGATGCAGAAGACAATAACATTATGAAAAACATGGTCAAGAGTCATATGAAAGCAATAATAGGGAATAATGTCTCAAAATCTCAAATCAACACCTCTATAACGTCTGTGAAATCTCTACTACATGACTGAAACAAATGTCTATCTAAAAACTAGGACAAGGCCCCCAGTAGACCCAAAAATAATAAGTGATAAATGACACTCCCAGATAATCAGGCCTTCCAAAATATAGAAGGCTCACCAAGTGACTCTACAAATCTGTCCGAGGAATTTACTGATTTTCTAGACCCCTAGACTGCGCTTTCGAACCTGGGAGCAAGGAGGTCAATACAAAAGTACTGGTACACAGAGATATTAAAACAAAACATAATATTTTTACAAAATATAGTTGAGAGCCATTATAAAGTAGTTTCATATCAAGTTATTTGAAAACACATCGGCATAATGTAATTATTTTCAACAACAATGTAATGCAGCTGAGCTAGGTGGAATACCCTACATATCACATTTACACCAACTTTCAAACCTCGGTTGCCACCGAGATTAGAGTATATGCGAGGGAAAGACACATAAGATCACACAGCAAGGTGTCTTGACCAAATGGTAGTGCACAAGATCACAAAGCAGGGCTCCTGACCATAATCCCAATTTGGGAATGGCATAAGTCAGGTACGCAAGATCACAAAGCAGGGTACCAAATTCCCATGTCAGCAAACACGGTTTTCAGTGATGAGCCCTTATACTCAAATGCTTTCTTCGGGCATCCACCTATCTCATGTAAAATTAATGCATTCAAATTTCATCTGATTCCATCACATATCTTATTTGTAGGGTATCGTCATACCCGACTTGCAAGTCATCAATATCACATCAACATATGCATAATCATGTAATAATCAAGATGTTTTCATCATTTACAAGTAGTGAACAATAATTATTTCAAATTCATGCTCTCTTTTGTTGGTCACAGTATAATATAGGGAATCAAAACATTATCATGGGAATTTGAAAGAAATTTATCATTCATATTTATCAAACTTCCATGGGAAATCTCAAATCACATATGCATGGTTTCAACCACTGAAGTATATAGGCAAACAATTCCCATGACCTAAAAAAATGACTTAGAAATCATAATAAGAGCAAGTTATTAGTATTTTATTGAAAACCCCCATTTAAAAGCATGCATGTTCATAAAACTACACCCATGTGATTTGTGGATAACCCCACGTACCTAGATTGCTATGAATATTAGGTGCTTCTTGAAGACTACGTTGAAAGGATTCCAAATATGCAATAAGTTTCTAAAACCCCCAGTTGAATCTTGAGTTGCTTGGGTTTGTATTTTGAAACCCTAAAGAGAATCCTTCAGTACTTTTGATGAATGAAGGTGTATTTTGGGGTCTTTTGAACTGAATTTCGTGTTTAGGGCTAAGTAAAGGTGGAAAAGGACCATTTTGCCCCAAAAATGGAGTGTTTAAGTCACTTGAAACCTTTACATAGGCGCCGCCTATGCTATCTACTATGTTTACATAGGCGCCGCCTAGGCTATCGCCTATGTTTACATAGGCGCCGCCTAGGCTATTGCCTATGCTTTCCAGTGGCTATGTACGATTGGTTAGGCGACGCGTATTACTTTGAAAGGCCATAACTTCTTGCTCGGGTGCCGGATTTTAGCAAAATTGGTATCATTCGAAAGGTAACTCAAAAGCCTATCATTTTACACATAGTAGGCTTTCTAATTCGACATATACAAAGAGTTATGGTCGATAGAAGTTGACACAAATTATAATGTCCACTTAAGTTTAATCGGTCGAAGTAGTTTTCAACTCTTCCTTGATGCAAATGACCCCTATGGTCTAAATTTAAGCTTGAATGGATTCACATGCAACATAAATAATTAACATGCCGTATTGGCATAGGATTTATGGCTTCGAGATTTATCAGCACATCATAATCATGGTCTATATTGTAGCCCAAAATATAGGGCGTTACATTATCCTCCCTTAGGATCATTCATCCTCGAATGATGATGTGAGACACAGACAGACATGATTTCAAGCATAATAAAGGACTAGGAAAGATAAGATAGGAATAGTACCTTCTGTCTCATCCTCCATCAAAGCAAACAAATTGGGATATCTAATTCTCATGTCATCTTCTGACTCCCAAGTTGCTTCTTTGACTTTCTGATTCCTCCACAGTACCTTTGCTGAGGCTATCTCTTTGCTCGTTAGCTTTCAAACTTGGCGATCGAAAATTTCTACGAGCTCTTCTTTGTAAGATAAGGAATCTGTCACTTTGACACCCTCTACTGGCAATGCCATAGAATGATCTCCAATGCATTTCTTCAACATGGATACATGGAATACTGGATGAATGGAACCCAAGTTTGTAGGCAATTCTAGCTCATAAGCAACTGGACCAACCTTTCTCAGAATCTGATATGGCCCTATATAGCGAGCGCTCAATTTACCCCTTTTTCCAAACCACATAACTCCTTTCATAGGAGAAACCTTGAGAAACACCCAATCACCAACTTCAAACTTCAGTTCTCTTCTCTGAACATCGGTATAAGACTTCTGACGACTCTAAGCAGTCTTGAGTCGTTCTCTAATGATCTTCACTTTCTCCATCGCCTGATGAACAAGATTAGGCCCATACAACTGAGTCTCCCACACTTCATACCATCCTATCGGAGACCTACATCTCCTCCTATACAAAGCCTCAAAAGAAGCCATCTTGATGCTGGCATGGTAACTATTATTGTAAGAAAATTCAACCAGTGGCAGGTAATCTACCCAACTACATTTGAATACAATGCCGCATGCCCTCAACATATCCTTGAGTGTCTGAATGGTACGCTCAGCCTGCCCATCCGTCTGAGGGTGGAAAGCTGTGCTTAAATTCACTAGTGTACCTAAACCCTTCTGAAAAGATCTCCAGAACTAAGATGAAAACTGCGTACCTCTATCGAATATAATAGACACTGGTGCCCCATGCAACCGAACTATCTCCTCAATATAAATCTTAGCATAACCCTCTCCTGAATAATTAGTCCTCACAGGCAAAAAGTGGTCTGACTTTGTCAACTGATCTACAATCACCCATATAGAATCATACTGGTTTTGGGATCTCAGAAGTCCTGTAATGAAGTCCATGTTTATCATCTCCTACTTCTATAAAGGTAGGGCTATCTCTTGGGAAGTACTAACTGGCCTCATCTGTTCCACCTTCACTTGTTGACAGTTCAAACACTTGGACACAAAATCAACTACATCATGTTTCATGTTATTCCACCAATACAAGGTTTTCAGATCATGGTGCATCTTAGTAGAGCTTGGGTGAACGACATACCTCAAAGTGTGAACCTCATCAAGGATTTTTTCCCGTAGTCCATCAATATTCGAAATGCACAACCTACCCTGGAATCTCAGAATACCATCACCACCATTTTTAAATAACATAACCTTTTGTTGACCCACATCTTTCTTGATTTACATCAAGATGGGATCTTCAACCTGCTTCTCCTTAACTTCAGCACAAAGGGATAACTTAGCTAACTCATGAACAATCACCTCTCTATCTTCGGAATCTAAGAGTCGTACTCCCAGATTTATAAGGCAGTGAATATCCTTCACCATCTCTTTCTTTCCTTTTTCTATATGAGAAAGGCTGCCCGTAGACAACCTATTGAGGGAGTCGGCTACAATATTTGCCTTGCCCGGATGGTAATGCAGGCTCATATCATAGTCTTTCAGAAGCTTCATCCAGCGTCTCTGCCTGAGGTTCAATTCTTTCTATGATAAAACATACTGCAGACTCTTGTAGTCAGTAAAGATATCAACATGAACACCATACAAGTAGTGCCGCCAAATCTTAAGTGCAAACACCACAACTGCTAACTCCAAATCATGGGTGGGGTAGTTCCGCTCGTGCAACTTCAACTGCCTAGATGCATAAGACACTACCTTGCTATGCTGTATATACACACAACCAAGTCCCACACGGGATGCATCAAAGTATACCGCAAAGCCATCTACGCCCTCAGGGAGGGTCAAAACAGGAGCAGTGGTCAGTTTGTATTTCAACTTCTCAAAACTATTCTCACAGATCAGACCCTACAAACTTTACCTTTTTCTAAGTCAAGTTAGTGAGTGGAGTAGCTATGAAAGAGAAACTCTCTATGAACCTCCTGTAATACCCCGCCAAACCCAAGAAGCTCCGAAAATTGATTGGAGTCGTGGGTCTGGGCTATTTTCTTACTTCTTTAACTTTCTGGGGATCCATTCTTATCCCGTCACTATACACAATATGCCCCAAGAAGGCAATAAAATCTAACCAGAATTCATACTTAGAAAATTTGGCATATAGCTAATGATCCTTAAGGGTCTGAAGAATAATTCGGAGGTGATTGGCGTGATCCTCTTTACTCTTAGAATAGATCAGAATATCATCAATAAATACAATAATGAACAAGTCAAGAAACTGGCAGAATACTCTATTCATAAGATCCAAAAAGGCTGCAGGGGCGTTAGTCAACTCGAAGGACATGACTAGAAATTCGTAGTGACCATATCGGGTGCGGAAAGCTGTCTTAGGTATGCTTGACTCCCTAACTTTCAACTGATGATAACCCAAATGAAGGTCTAGTTTTTAAAAACACTGGGCACCCTAAAGCTGGTAAAAAAGGTCGTCAATCCTAGAAAGAGAATATTTATTTTTAATAGTGACCTTATTTAGCTGATGGTAGTCTATTCATATACGAAGGGAACCATCTTTCTTTTACATGAAAAGTACAGGCGCACCCTAAGGAGACACACTGGAGCATATAAAACCCTTATCTAGGAGATCTGCTAACTGTTCTTTCAACTCTTTTAGTTCTGCAGGAGCCATTTTATATGGTAGAATGGAAATAGGATGAGTTTCTGGCAACACATCAATACCAAACTCAATCTAATTATCAGGTGGTATTCATGGGAGATCATTTGGGAATACTTCAGGGAATTCTTTTACTACGAAAACAGATTGAAGAGGAAGACTCTTGGCATTGGAGTCCTTAACTCGGATAAGGTGGTACAAGCAACCTTTAGAAATGAGTTTGCGGGCTCTGAGATAGGATATAAAATGCCTTCTAGGTGCTAAAGAATGTCCTTCCCACTCTATCACTGGTTCCTTCGGGAAAGAAAAAGTAACCCTTCAAGTCCTACAATCTAATGTGGCATAGCACGAATGGAGCCAATCCATTCCCAAGATAGCATCAAAAGCAACCATATCTAACTCTATGAGATCTGCCAGCATGTCCCGACTACCAAAAGTCACAACACAACCCCTGCAACACCCTCCTAGCAATAATAGAATCCCCCACCGGAGTGGAAATAGAAAAGGATTCAGAAATCACACTGGGCTCAAACCCAAAACCAACAGCCACATAAGGGGTCACATAGGATAAAGTAGACCCAGGATCAAGTAACACATAAACATCACGGGAAAAGATTTGTAACATACTGGTAACAACATCTGGGGAAACTTCTACCTCCTGGCGATTGGTCAAAGCATATAACCGGTTGCGATTGTTCCCGGTAGCTGAAAGGGCACCCTTATGAGGAAGAGCCATGAATGCGGCTTGGGGATTAGTCCCCCCCCCCCGCATTTCCTCTAGCAGAAGGGTAGTATTTCTGAAGGTGGCCTACCTTACCACAAGTATAACAATTCCTCCCCTTAAAATAACACCTTCCTGAGTGATTCTTCCCACAAGTCTCGTACAGTGGATGAGTACAATGCTGTTGGGCCACACTGCCCTGTGATTGAGTATCTGGGGCTCTGAATCCATGAGGAGTCTAAAAACTCTGTGATCGTCTGTCTGCTGGTGGTCTGGGTGCTGGGGCGCTGGCAGCTGACTGTGCATTACTCCAAGACTTCTTATTTTGCTATCTATTTCCCCAGTTGCCGCTCTGTGGTTGGTTGTGATTCTGATCCGCGGTTCTAGCTCTCTTTGCTTGCCTGTCTTTCTCTCTTGTTTTGGAAATTTTCTTTTTATTCTCTTCTATCTGCTGTGTATGAATGATCAGCCGAGCAAAGTCTAGCTCCTTATTCAACATTGCCCCTGGCACTCAAGCATCAGGTTATTAGTAAGGCCGAATGCAAATTTCCTCATCCAGGCTCTTATATTACTAGTCAACTCTGGGGCATAGCGGGCTAGTTTATTAAACTTTTAAGTGTACTCCTGGATACTCATACTGCCCTGCTTCAGATTTATAAACTCTTCCACTTTGGCCTCCCTCAACTCCAGAGGAAAGAATCGATCAAGGAAAGCTTCCACAAATTTGCCCCAAACTGTTGGCTCAACACTCATCTTTCGCATCCTTATCTGTCTGAGCATTCTGGTCGATGATACGATGTGGAGGAATAACTATATTTCTGAAATATAGGAGATCATTGATTAGGGGACAGTTCAGACTCTGAAGAACGAACTAAATCACAAAGAAGGGAAACATTTCCTAAATGCCTAGCAGCCTCCTGCTTATAAGTGTGGCGCGCTACACACCCATAATAGGACTCTACCCGATGCAATTTTGCAGGCACCCTAGTACCATGAACCGTGCTTTAATATCAAGTTTTTCATGACCCAAACTGAGGCCCTAGCCGTGATGAGTATCTGAACCATGAAGGCCCGAAACACTGCTATCTGTCTGGTAATCATGCACATAATTCAAATGATAAAGAGATGCGGAAGACAATAACATTACGGAAAACATGGTCAAGAGTCATATAAAAGCAATAGTAGGGAATAATGTCCCAAAATCTCAAATCAACACCTCTATAACGTCTACAAAATATCTACAACATGACTGAAATAAATGTCTATCTGAAAACTGGGACAAGGCCCCCAGTAGACCTAAAACTAATAAGTGATAAATGACACTACCAGATAATCAGGCCTTCCAAAATATAGAAGGCTCACCAAGTGACTTTGCAAATCTGCCTGAGGAATCTACTGATTTTTTAGACCCCTAGACTGCGCCTCCGAACCTGGGAGGAAGGGGGTCAATACAAAAGTACTAGTACATAGAGATATCAAAACAAACATAATATTTTTACAAAATATGGTTGAGAGCCATTATAAAGAAGTTTCATATCAAGTCATTTGAAAACACATGGGCATAATGTAATTATTTTCAACAATAATGTAATGCAGCTGAGCTAGGTGGAATACCTTACATATCACATTTACACCAACTGTCAAACCTCGGTTGCCTCTGATATTAAAATATACATAAGGGGAAGATACATAAGATCACACAGCAGGGTGTCTCAACCCAATGGTAGTGCACAAGATCACAAAGTAGAGATTTTAGCCATTGTCCTAATTTGGGAATGACATAAAGTCAGGTACGCAAGATGACATAGCAGGGTACCGAATTCCTATGTCGGCAAACACGATTTCCAGCGATGAGCCCTTACACTCAAACGCCTTCTTCGGGCATCTACCTATCTCATGTAAAATCAATGCATTCAAATTTCATATGATTCAATCACATATCATATTTGTAGGGTATCGTCATACCCGACTTGCAAGTCATCAATATCACATTAACATATGCATAATCATGTAAAAATCAAGATGTTTTCATCATTTACAAGTAGTGAACAATAATTATTTCAAATTCATGCTCTCTTTTGTTGGTCACAGTATAATATGGGGTATCGAAACATTATCATGGGAATTTGAAAGCAAATTATCATTCCTATTTATCAAACTTCCATGGAAAATCTCAAATCACATATGCATGGTTTCAACCACTGAAGTATATAGGCAAACAATTCCCATGACCTAAAAAAATGACTTAGAAATCATAATAAGAGCAAGTTATTAGTATTTTATTAAAAACCCCCATTTAAAAGCATGCATGTTCATAAAAATACACCCATGAGATTTTTGGATAACCCTACGTACCTTGATTGCTACGAATATTAGGTGCTTCTTAAAGCCTACGTTGAGAGAATTTCAAATATGCAATTAGTTTCTAAAACCCCCAGTTGAATCTTGAGTTGCTTGGTTTATATTTTGAAACCCTAAGGAGAATCCTTAAGCACTTTTGATAAATAAAGGTATATTTTGGGGTCTTTTGAACAGAATTTCTTATTTAGGGCTAAGTAAGGGTGGAAAAGGACCATTTTGCCCAGAAAACGGAGTGTTTAAGTCACTTGAAACCTTTACATAGGCACCGCCTATGCTATCTACTATGTTTACATAGGCACCGCCTAGGCTATAGCCTATGCTTTCCAGTGGCCATGTGCGATTGGTTAGGCGACACATATTACTTTGAAAGGCCATAACTTCTTGCTTGGGTACTGGATTTTAGCAAAATTGGTATCATTGGAAAGCTAACAAGAAACCTATCATTTTACACATAGTAGGCTTTCTAATTCGACATATACAAAGAGTCATGATCGATATAAGTTGACACAAATTATAATGTCAACTTAAGCTTAATCGATCGAAGTAGTTTTCAACTCGTCGTTGAGTCAAATGACCCCTATGGTCTAAATTCAAGCTTGAATGAATTCATATGCAACACAAATAATTAACATGCCATATTGGCATAGGATTTATGGCTTCGGGATTTATCAACACATCAGAATAATGGTCTATATTGTAGCCCAAAATGCGGGGAATTACATGTACTGGACTAGACTGATAATGAGTTTACTGAGTTTTTCTTAGTTCTATAACTAGCTGAGTTCTATTGAGTTCTGTAACTGACTGAGAATACTACTAATCGTAACATGACTGAGACTGTTCTGTAACTGATACTAGCTCTTGGTAAACAGCTAAATTATCAGGTATTAAATACCCCAGGACTCGGTAGCATGAAAGTAAAGCATGACATGATCATAATAGCATAACAATAATCAATTGTCAATAATGCTTTCATTTAGACATTTTTTCAAACACTTGAAGGTTATGGACTTGTACATGGTTGAGAACACATGGTAGCATGTCATGATTACCCTATTCAATTCACATGGGCATTCTATCAAGCACATGGAGATTAATACTTGGACATGGGAATATCTTAAAAACATGGGAGCATAGCATGGTTTCATAACCAACACCATGAATTGGGGAAATTACATGAAATTCACTTGAAATAGGACATAGTAATTTCATCCCAACATGTAAGGATCAAACATGTGGAAAACATGAACTTAAAATAAGGAATTATTACTAATTATTTTGAATATAGGATCCACCATGGAATCCAACTAAAACTCTAAGAACATAATATGTAAGCCTTTATTCAAAATCATTCTTGTAGGCATTTCATCAAACACTTGTAATTCATGGTTTAGGCTAAGCATGTGAGTAGTTAAAAATAGTAGTAATAGCATGATTTCACCTCTAAAATTATCAATTAGAGTTTAAATTTGGCAAACAATACCATGCAAATATGTAAAGTTTAATATCACCCATAATTTCATGGAAACGTAATAAAAGTTTGAGATTCATGAAAATTTATAAACAAAATTCATGGGAACATGTAAAGATTATAACTTTAAACATGAAATTTGAGTTTTGGGCTCCATGGGAGAAAGTGGACCCATGATTGAACTCCCACATACCTTAAAGCTTTAATCTTGAAGGAGAAACACAATATTGAAATCATTCTTGAATTAGGAAACTTGATTCTTGATTCTTTTCTTAATGAAAATTTCATGGAGTTCTTGGTGTTCTTGATGAGGCTAGGGTTTTTTTGGAGAGAAAAAAGATGATTAATAATGTATCTAGTGTTTTTGGGGCTGAAATTAAGTGTTAGGGTCTTATTTCGGTGACGGAAATTAACCAAAGTGTCCCTAGACCTTTTAGGAACTAAATTAACATGTAATATAGCTTTGGATCCACGTCATTTTTTCGTGTCAGGGCACAGTCGACGCGACGTGTCTAGATTACATTGGTTTACTGCCTTACACAAAAAATGCCATAACTTTTTACTCGAATATCAGATTTTGGCAAAATTGGTATCGTTGGAAAGCTAATTCAATTATCTATAATTTGATTGAACTTGAAATGTAAAATTCCATGTATATAAAAAGTTATACACATTTAAAGTAGACCCTTGTAGAATCAAATATCACATTTTGGACGAATCAAATGATCTTAGCTCAACTTGGCTCTAAGTGATTCCTATGAACATTTTTAACCTCAAGAGAATTTCACACACTAGGATAAATACCATGAATTTATATTCACATGAGAATCACTTGGATTGTAGGTTATGCACGTAAAATCGGCGGTTCATAGACTAGCCCAAAAATATGGGGTATTGCATTATCTCCCTTTTGAGAACATTCATCCTCGAATATGACTAGTTAGACTGAGAGTACTATACAAAGGTAACTAAAATCATATTCTAAAAATACATGACTGAAAACATGATTGTATAATTGATTCTGAAACATATATATGACATAAATATCATGAACTGAACTGATTTCATGAATACATGCACTGATATAAGCATCTTTCTCATTTTCTCTAAACCTCAATCCCTAAAACATTCATACACTACCCCAAGAAAACACACATAGAAACTCAACTAATCATGACATAAGGAGAGGTCACTGAAAGTTAGAACATAACGACCTGAAGCATGAGGGAATAACTTTGACACTTAACTGAGGCCTAAGGAATAAAGTATCAATGACATGAATTCATTAGAGAGTTCCAAACTGAGGAAACACATGACATAAAATGAATTTCATTGATCATTAAGAGTGAAGCTTGAGTATCTAGATTTGATCATACTGTAAAACATGAGTACGTGAGTCATGAGCTGCTTGACCTAAGTTTGGAGTTCATGATTTCATGGAACATGATTTATACTGCTGAGTGAATTGGAACTTCTCATACTAGAAACTAAAAGAGTACATGGTTTTTCTATAAAATACATGAATATTAGTTGTGATGAAGGAGCTAACATATTAGGCAAGAGTAGATATCGTGATGGCTAAGAACTTTGCATTGGGATAAGAATAGGTTGGGAATCATCCTCCCTTACTACTTTTCTACACCCACTAGAACTACTACTAGAATCCGAGGGCCTGACTTGGATACTTGTTCTATTATCTCCCTCTTAGATTTTAGCCATTATCTCAATTTTGTGGCTACTTTACTAAACTCTAAACTGAATTGCAATCACTTTACTCTAGAATCTAAGGTATATAATACACATGAATGATAAGCTCATCCGCACCATCATACTTAATCCCGATTCAAGAAACTTAAATTCTTACATACACTATTCAAGCCTGTTGATTCACCTTTCGTACAAATAGACCCTTGAATAAGTATTCGCTCAATCTAAATAACATTATTCCAACTCTACTACTGCTAAACACTTGGGTTCATGATTCTAATTTTAGACCACATACTGAAAAAGGGATTCTGAGAAGAAATCTGAAAGCACATCTAACTTTGGCTTGATGCATGATTTTCATAAACATGAATGAAATATTTCAACCTTTAAGACATAAAGGCACTGATGGGATACTTTCTGAGCTAATATGTAATCCCAAAATTGTCTATATGGACTAGCTGAGGAAATATTGTCTGTAAGGACATAAGCTTTACTATTTTTGTTGCCTGAAAACTAAGGCAGAGTTAGCGTGAATAGAGAAAGATGAGGATTGACATAAATTTCTTAGATAATACTTCTACTTCACGATATGAGACTCGAAAGAAAGGAAACATTTCCTAAATGCCTTGTAGCCTTTCGAAGAAAAGTACAAACGTTTCTGTACCATTTATTAAGACTCTAATTGACACAACTTCATAGACACCATAGGATACTTGAACTTTGTGCTCTAATACCAATTTTATAATGTCCCAAAAATCTATATCGAGATGTTACACAACGTTTGGAACCACAAGTGATCCCGTGATAACCCAAGAACTGGCATATTGTTAAGCAACTAAATTATGGATAATGAATAACTATTTATTATGCGGAAACATAGTCATACTAAAGATCTAAAATAGATACAATATAGATGAAGCTTTACAATCTGATAAATCTGAATGATGAAACTGAAATTTATGTAATTGACTCTAACTGACATCTTTGAAGCCTCTACTATATTGACTATAGATAGTTGGGACATGCCTCCAACCACCACTAATTAATACACATGGAAAATAAATAAATTGTACATGAACTAAATCCTTTGGAGTTCCCAAAGTAGGCGAACTCATCACCTACTGGCTAGAATCTACAATTATCTAATCGTGATGTGTTGGCTACAACTGTTACCTATATTATGAGAAATTTAGCCACACAGACGTATATGTGGATCAGTAGTTTTGGAATGTACTAAGTATGCAGGGGTGAATGCAGTAAGTAAAACTAATTTCTTATGTAATCGTAAAACATGCATGCTAAGTGTAAGTAGACTCACTAATAGGCTGGAATAAATTGAAAGATGAAAATATCTTAAAACATGAGTAATAAACATGATGTGATAAGCTGGTGAATCTCTACACTTAGGTTCTATAAAACTTACTTTAATGATATAAGTAAATCTGAAACTGAATACTAGGCATATGGAACTGGACTGTACTTAGTCTGAATAACTGGACTAAAACTGTAGAGTATTATGCATATGAGAAAGGGACTGACTAAGTAACATAAGTTAATTGAGCATGAATTCGTAAAGACTGTATTATCTTAGGTTGAACTATTAAGCGCATAACATAATTCTAAAATAGTCTACAAATAGAGGTACAGAAATACTGATAACTGAATAATTGATAATTTACACGATGGTCAAGCAAACCTAAAACTAAACTAAGTTAATGAACTGATTTTTGTACTGAGACTGTGACTGAGACTATTTTGGAGTTGAATACTGAGTTCTGATTTTTGAGTAATTGATAGCTGCAATTACTAATAAATGAGATACTGATAACTGGGTTACTGATGACTGATATACTATTAACTGAGTGACTATTTCTGATAATCCTAGTCTTATAGGACTAGTTGAGTTCCATAGTGAGCTGAGTGGTTATGTCTAACAGTCCTGAATCTTTAGAACTATCTGAGTTCTATTCTGAAGACTGAATCTGAAATTGAGACTGTAGGAGGTAATCATCTAACCAATATGCAACCTTTTCTAACTGAGTTTGGGGTCCAACCTGTAACCCTAGTTGGACGGGTGTTAATACCGTGCCATGGGTAAGGACAAGCTATGAGTGACCCTTATCTAATAGGTACACTAATGAGAATGGTGGGACCCTCATCTGACAGGTTAAGCCACCTAATCAACCCTCATCTGGAAGGTTTGATGTATCAACCTATGCTAGTTACATCGTTCTGAAATGAAAGGATTTTTTTCTAAGAACCATACCCTCAACTGGCTGGTGAGTTCCTATCCTTGGGTTCACTTGATGCTGAATCCTACTCCCAACTAAATAGACACTGAATGGATTTCCTAGTTTACACTAGGCTTGACTGAACTATTACTAAGTTTACTGAGTTTCATTGACTGACAGAAATATTATTGAATTTTGTTAACTGACTGAATACTATAGAGGTCTAAATTAAATACTGAATACTACTAAGGTCTGAACTGAATACTAGACTGGACTAGACTGATACTGAGTTTACTGAGTTTTCCTGAGTTCTGTAACTGGATGAGTTTGATTGAATTTTGTAACTGACTGAGAATACTACTGATCGTAACATGACTATACTATTCCTAAACTAATACTAGCTCTTGCTAAGCAGCTAAATTATCGGGTATTAAATACCCCCAAGACTCAATAGCATGAAAGTAAAGCATGACATGATCATAATAGAATAAAAATAGTCAATTGTCAACAATGCTTTCATTTAACCATTTTGTCAAACACTTGAAGGTTATGGACTTGTACATAAATGAGAACACATGGTAGCATGTCATGATTACCCTATTCAATTCACATGGGAATTTTATCAAGCACATGGAGATTAATACTTGGACATAGGAATATCTTAAAAACATAGGAGTATAGCATGGTTTCATCACAAACACCATGAATTTAGGAAATTACATGAAATTTACTTGAAATAGCATGGGAATTTCATCCCAACATATAAGGATCAAACATGTGGAAAACATGAAATTAAAATAAGGAATTATTACTAATTATCTTGAATATAGGATCCACCATGGAATACAACTAAAACTCTAAGGACATGATATGTAAGCCTTTGTTCAAAATCATTCTTATAGGCATTTCATCAAACACTTGTAATTAATGGTTTAGGCTAAGCCTAAGAGTAGTTAAAAGTAGTAGTAATAACATGATTTCACCTCTAAAATCATTGATTAGAGTTTAAATTTGGCAAACAATACCATTCAAACATGTAAGGTTTAATATCACCCACAATTTCATGGAAACATGATAAAAGTTTGAGATTCATGAAAATTTATAAACAAAATTCATAGGAACATGAAAAGATTATAACTTTAAACGTGAAATTTGAGTTTTGGGCTCCACGGGGGAAAGAGGACCCATGGATGAACTCCCACATACCTTACAACCTTAATCTTGAAGGAGAAAGACAATCTTGAAAGCATTCTTCAATTAGAAAACTTGATTCTTGATTCTCTTCTTAAAAAAAATTTCATGGAGTTCTTGGTGTTCTTGAGGAGGCTAGGGTATTGTTGAATAGAAAAAAAGATGATTAAAAATGTATCTAATATTTTTTGGGCTGAAATTAAGTGTTAGGGTCGTATTTGGGTTAGGGGAATTGTCCAAAGTTTCCCTAGACCTTTTAGTAACTGAATTAACATGTATAATATCTTTGGATCCGCTTCAGATTTTTGTGTTGGGGTGCAGTCGACGCGACGCATTGAGATCGCGTCGGCTTACTGCCTCATATGAAAAATACCATAACCTTTTACTCGTGTATCCAATCTTGGAGAAATTTGTATCGTTGAAAGGCTAATTCAAATACCTACAATTTTTTGGGTCTTGAGATGTAAAATTCCATGTATATAAAAAGTTATACACGTTTAAAGTAGACTCTTGTAGAATCGAATATCAAATTTTGGACGAATCAAATGATCTTAGCTCAACTTGGCTCTTAGTGATTTCTATGAACATTTTTAACCTGAAGAGCACTTCACACACTAGGATAAAGATCATGAACTTATATTCACATTAGAATCACTTGGATTTTAGCTTATACACGTAAGAATGACGGTTCATAGTATAGCCCGAAAATGAGGGGATTACATTTCCAATTCAAGATAATCAAGAATCCATGTTCAATAGCACAAATAGGACTCCAAAATCTAGTGTTCTCATTAATTGCATCAATTAAGGTATGTGGAATTTAGGAACAAGCATAATCCTTTCATCCTTATGCTCGAAACTAGTTTTAATTACAAATACAAATGATTTTGTATGATTACCCATGAATTTCAAATTAGGGTTCATACCCAATATTGCTAATTAAAGAATTTTGAGATTTGAAGTGATTCAGTTGATGAATTTCATGTTTATTTTTGTATTTTCATACTTATTGCAGAAATTTTCAGATTTTGAGTTGAATTATCACTATCTTCATTATCAAGCATGAATATTATTATATTTTAACATGAATTTGATGCATCGGTCACTAAGCCCTAGTTGAATATTGCCATTTTAAGATTGATTATTCTATTGGCACTATACGACTAGATTATTTTTAGATTTTTTATAAAGATTTGATCTTTTGATCTCAGATTAGATATGAAATCCACTTTACAGTTTTAGATCATAGTTTAACTTAACAAATATACAGTTAGTTTTCATAATAAACCATTTACTAGATTTTAAAGTGGATTTACAACAGAATAATTGTATAGATTAAAGAGAGTAGTATTTAGCATCGAGCTGGGTATGTTCTCATGCCCCAGAACTACGAGCCAACTTAGGTTCAAATTATCAAATTATTCCTATTTCTATCTGGTTGACAGATACAGATGTGGCCACTTAGATTAGGTTATGCTCCTTGGAAAGAGTATGACACCTCTCCCCAACTTGAGGTTTTCCCCTAAGGGAACTAGACGTTGGACTCTATGATAGCTCACATGATTTATGTCGGTTAGAAAAACCTCCCTACAGCCTTATGGTAAAGACTTACAAAATAACTTTTAAAAGAGTTTCCCTATAGAAAAGAGTATTCATAACAGAAAAACTTTTAGAAACTAAATGTAAAGGCTCACAACTTTACTTAGATATTTCTCTACAGAAAAACATTAGCTACACATTTCATTTTACAGGTTTCAGATATAAAAGTGAGTCCTTTCTACACTTAGACATCATGATTTAAAGATAGTATGCAAGTACAACTTTTAGAAACAAAATATTATAACTCATTAGATCTATTCAACATATTTTGCTAATCATGAATATAATATTTAGTTTTCAGATATTTCAGCTTATTGAGTCATCTACATCTAGCATGCATTCTTTTATAAATTGTAATAATGTTGAGATATCGTTTTACTTATGCATTCACCCCCATATACTCAGTACAATCTAGAAGTATTAATCCACATATACGTCTATGTGCTACATTGTCTCATAATGTTGATTCAAGTGCTCAGTTTTAGCAGCCTGAGTGATTTCAAGCATCTCCATCTACATCCCAATAGTTGGTGATTCCTCATAGTTTGGGGACTTAGTCTTTTAGTTTTTCAGCTTATTGGCATAGATGATTCAATATTTTCAGACAGTTCGAGTCAGTTGGGGGTTTGTCCTAGTGACTCTCTAGCATTAGTAATAAAGGCTTGTCAGACTGCTAGATTTGATTCAGATTTTTAGTATTGATTTATCAGACTCTTGAGTCTAATGATTTCTAATATTATATTCAGATAATTTTAGTTTAGCTCAAACAAATTTTATGCATTTTTGCTTTGATCATATATCTATATTTTCTCTATTATGAGCTTACAGATTTAGTAGAAGGCTGACAGGGTTAGCTTAAGGCTACTCGTAGTCTTGAGCACCGTGACATCCCGAAACCCATTTTTGAGGTGTTACATAAAGCGTCGTTGACTCCTAATATAGAAAGTTTGCCTGATAAGCAAGTAACTAAGTCAATTATGACTAATTATTGTCCCTTAATTAGTTAAGTAACCCAATTGACTCTAAATGTAACTTCAAGTCCTAGTTTTCAACCCACATGTAATGACCCTTCCAGTCTTTTTGCACATTTTTTCTTATTTCCAACATTTAAGCTTCTCTATAGCTGCACTAAGTCATTTATAACTTACTAGGACTGACAGTTTAGTTATCGAGCAGTTCTTTTAGTTTTTAGGACCAATTCTCTATTTAGAAGCCTACACTAGTTCCAAATAGCCATCGAACAAAAACTTTAGTGAAATAATCTTGGAAGTGAATTTCGACTGCAGAAGCAATTCAAAATATTAATTTTAGGATAGCTATACCTTTGGTTTGGATCTGATGCACCCGAGCTCATTTTGACCTATTGGTCAGAAAATTCAAAATAAGAAAGTATGGGTATAGGACCCACATCTGGTCGAAACAACATCAGATTGAAAATCCAACTTTTCCAACACATATGAAACATCAAATTTAATATGGTTACATAGTTCATTTATGAAAATTAATTTTTGAATAAATCTCGAGGCATTGTTGGAAACTTAGAAAATTTCCAAGTTTTGCTACTTTTGGTGTGACGACGATCGCGGCATCGCGATCGCCACCCGTGTCTCGGTGATCGTGACATCTCTTGTCTTGGGGGTCTATAAATAGACCCCATGGTTGTGATTCGAGTCATTTTCTCTTCACCTTTGAGATCTTAAAACCCTAAATAGGTATAATAACTCAAAAATGATCATGGTGGGTGACTTAGGAGCTTGTTATTCATCTATTATCTTGAATATCTTCAAATTTGAGGTAAGATTTTAACACTAAATTGATGAATTTCTTAGTTCTTGACTCAAAACCCTAAATTGACTTAGGGCTTGATTTTAGCCCAAATATTGGTTTCTTTTCACCCATTTATTAAGGGTTATGATTCCTTGTTTATGTATGAAAATCAATTTGATCTTGAAAACACATTTTCTAAAAGTAGGACCCACTTGGGGTTTTTCCTGTCATTTTTGGACCCAAATCATAATAGTACAATATGTATATTATTAGACTCGTGGTGATGAGTAGATTATATTTTTATAGCATGATGGCATTTTAGGGATTATGAAGTGAAGATGAATATATGTATGTGAATGTTAGGTTTGATTATGCATAGAATGACTTAGTATAGAATATTGAAGTTTGGGAATTGGATTAGGGTTTTGACTCATAAGTTGAAATATAAAATACCCCTTTTAAAATCCTACTACCTTCTTATTAGATTGAGATAATTTGTAGCATGGATATAATATGATGTTAGGATTGGGATGCAGTTTAAGTGTTGGAATCATGGTTAGTATGATTAAACTTAGTTAGGCTATTTTAGCGATCTTGAAATTATGATTTGGGTAGAGTTGACTTAAACGCTCATGTTTCTAATTGAAATTCCTATCCTAGACTTGGTTATGATTCGCTTGATATCTAGAAGTTGAACTGGATACCTTAGCCTAGCTGGGGCATAGTTTGTCTAAATATGGAAATTAAGGATTAAAAGTGGGATTTCCCAACTCAGTTAGGCCAAGACTTGCATTAGCCTTATGGATTTAGTTTACGGATATTATACATAGTTAAGACTAGTAAACCTCACTAGGCTTGTACAACTTAAGGGTACTAATTGTACCATTAAATATGACTTATGGGATGGCTTGAGGGTTCAATTGTATGTTAGGCAGTGTACTTGGATTGGTTACTGCCCAAGGTATGAATCATTAGGGTAAGAGTTATACAGGTACATACAAGTGGTGCAAGACAAGTTTTATAGTGCTTTATTAGCTTATCTTATGAATCTGCCAATAGTACGGTTGGTGGGTATAATTTGGTGTACTATTCGTACCCTTAAGTATAATTTAGGAAGGTATGAGTCATATAGAAACTAGTAGGTAGGGTATTGGCAAGGTCTTAGTACGAGTTGGGGTACCATTTGTACCCTAGGATATGGATAGAATAGGTGAGTCATACCCCTGGATATGGTTTGTTTTAATTTTAAGTCAAGGGTAGTCTAGACATTTTCTACTTCAAATACCTTATGTCCTCACATTATATAAACCTTGATGGCCTCTCATAGCACTTATTAAAGGATGTAAATACTCCAAATACTCTCTCAAACTTTCTCTTGAAGATTGGGGGCTAGGGTTTCTTCATATGTTCTTTAAAGGGCTCAAGAATCATGTTTCTCTTTGGAATCTTCTTGTATAAGGCATGAAATACTTCCCTCATTGTTATTTACAACTAAAGGCATGTGTATTGTGTTTTAGACATTGATTTATAAATCATGAATTGTGGTTTTTTAAATAAATGTTGAGGGTCTTGATGCATATGGTTTGGTATTGACTTAAACAATATTTTTATATATTTTTGGTAATGGTTTGCATATGTTAGTACTTGTTGGTTATGGTTTAATAAATGGGTCTTTAGTGACCCTAATTATGGTGGTTTATGCATTGGTTTCGGTCTTGGTAAAGGCATGCCCTCAATATATTTCATAAAAAGCCTAAAAGAATGTTTCCACTCTATCGTTGAACTTTTATTGGAAATCTTGCATGGTTTGGTCTGGTAACGGAACCCTAAATAGATATGAATAGTTTTTCATGGTTTAAATGGATTAAATAATATAAATGCATCAAATGTTTGGCATGGTCATAAATGGTTTAGAATAGTTTTCAACAACATAAATGGTGTACATGGCTTGGAAGGATTAAATTATAAAGCATTGTGGATATGAAATTGGTTATGCTTATGCGGTCCCAAAGTGGTTTAATATGGTTAATAGAAGGGTACTTGCAAGCCCTTAAGCCTATACATGGTTGGCTATGGATAGTACTTGCAAGTATAGTCGGTATGACGATACCACTACTAATGGACTTGGTTGGTTTTTTAGTAATGGTTTTAATTGGGCAATAATGGCAGGGTGTGTAGCAAAGCCATGGAAGGTGGAGCTCTCGTAGGGACCAAAATTTGAAACTCATATTTGCCGATATGAGGTTTGGTCTTGGTGATCGTGTGCATGATGTCACACTTTATGTTTAGGGGATGTACTAGTCATCCCAGGTTTTCTTCTCTGGTCGTGAGGCTTTATATCCTGGGGCCCTTTCAGTAGGGGAGCTGAACCCATATAGCCTATGGGTAGTTTAGGACGGTAGGCTACACAACCCAGGTAAGTGTTTTAATGGCAGGCTAATCTCGGTTACCTTTGCTAACATTATTTTATATATGTATGGTGTGTGCATACGGATGTTTTTCACTTAGTTTTGTAAATGGCATTATTTTATCCTTATCCTGAGTGCATACTAGTGTTCACCCACTAACTGTCTTCGGGCGACTGTATACCCATGTTATATAGAGACCAATCATTCTACTTCTCTTACTTAGTGATCGAATTCAAGGATAGCTGATATTGGATTGAAGTGGTGAGCTTCCGTAGTTTGGAAGACATCTATTTTATGTCATGGTTACTTTACAGGTTTTTTGTATTTCATAAACTTTAGTTTTTGGCTATAGTCGGGGGATTGTCTTGACTAGGTACTGTTTGGTTGGTCTAGAGGCTTTGTATGGACAATTGTGGGATTGGGTATGGTATGGACTGGTAATGTTTCATATATATATACATGCATAGTATTATTGTAATTGGTTTGGTTGGTCATGGATGGTTGGACTTGGTTGGGTTTGTCTCAAATTTTGACTTATCCCAGAGTCACCACATTGTAGGATACACTATCTTGTTATATGTTTGGGCTTCAGCTGACTTAAGGTATGCATTTAGTTTTTGGGTTGGGTAACGGGGGCGGTTCCCAAGCTAGTTGGGCTTGGGATTGCCCATTTACGACAAGGCCCTGGATTGGGTCATGTCAAGTTGGTATAACATCTTTAGGTTTCGATGTCATGGGGTGTCCAAAAAGTTATGTCGAGTAGAGTTTTGCTTATGGGTGTGTTGTGCACCACACTTATAATTAGGAGGTACGAGGCATTTGGAAATGTTTTACTTTCTTGGTTATTCTACTTTCAGGCTATCGAGTCTAAGGTCTTGAAATCTTCTTTGAATTATCCTTGATTGACTCTTTGGATCATGTATTATCAATGATCTAAAGTTTGTGAAAACTCCCTTATCCCACCCGAGGACAACATGGATAGATCTAGTCCAACTCATGGGGAACAGACCTGACTAAGGGTCGCAATTTCTGGTTTTCCCCATGGAATCCCATCGATCTCCACTTACCCTATTTCAAAAAGTGATACTCATGATCGATTAACTCAAGGAGAGGTTACCAATACTGAGTTTTGTCATCTTAATAATCTATTATCCCAGGTAGCGATAACTTTGTCATGCCAGTCCAGTCCTATTAGTACGAGAAAGAATAAGGTAAGATTGGTAAATAGGCAAGGTAAGAGGTTTCGATTTCCTAGACCAAATGGGAGGCATGTGTTTTCATATTGGTAATGCATCTAGGGCACAAGGTGCCCCATCTCAGGCCAGTGATCCCTAATCTGCATCATCCTATTTTCTATATAAATTTTCAGGTTGGTTATAATGTAATTATTGTAAAGGAGGAAGGAATCAGTATTATGGTTGTGGTCGTTAGGTCTCATGTGATGGTAGTGTCTTAATAAGGGTTTTTACTTAGGCAAATAGAGTATTGGTTGTTATCGCTGGCTCTGACATTGGTCGGGATTGTCTCAATGTTCGTGCTATCTATCAGAAGTTTGAGGCATCTTGCGACGCCAATATTACTGTGTTGAAAACTTTTTTCTTATGTTTATGAACATTGTGGAATGCAACTATGGATTCCCTAATTATTTGGTTTTGGTCTTGGAAATTATATGACCTCAAACTATTTGTGAAATTGTCATTGAATATAATATTTTCATACTGCTTGACTATTCTTAAATCCTTACATTACATAAATGATTAAAGGAACATGAATTGGTTTTGGTTGGGTTCAAATGATTTTGAAAAGGCCTTGGTTTCCATGTTTTGATTTTGAATAGTTTTGGTTTAACTAGAAACCTTAGAGTCAATTTAGTATCAAGGGTTTTGGATGTCTATATTGGGCCCTAGGTAGCATTAGGATAAAGGTTGGTGGTTAATCTAGAATTCTCTTTTAGTGATGGACTTCAAGAGAAGCTCGGATTGCATATTCTAGTGATTCTCTTCTATCTTGGTACTCTACTAGTGTTGTACTCATTCTTATAACATAGATGCCTAGGGTTCAAATTTTGCATTCGCCTTGTTCCCTAAATATGAGTTTTGACTTTACATTGCATTACTTATGGTATGTGTTCTTGTGTCTCTTTCGGTGTCCAGTCTAAGGACTCCTTTTATAATCTGGTTTGGTTGGGATGTTTCTTCATTTATGGTCTAGGGGGTGACTATGAAGTACTTCGTGCCTATGGGGTCGTGTCTTGTTTAGGAGGTATTTGTCTTGCCTTGGGTGGGTTGGACAACTTTTGTAATTTGGTTTCTTAAATGACTCTTCTTATATTAGGATAATAGTGGTTTGAGATATATGGTGATGTGTTGAAATGAGGAATGTAGAAGCCCCTAAGTGGGGGAGAGTTTAGGGTGACTACTAATTGGTAAGATTTTGGAAAGTGAGGTAAGGTTGTTGTCATAAGAAATGGTTAGGAAAGGGATAGGTGGTGAAAGCTTTTGTGAAATATAAAATGGTGCTAGAGACCTTTGGAAGGATAGATTATATTGTGGGTATGTAAGTGGTAGGCTAGAATGTTATAGCTGGTAGATATACCAATAAGTTATGTTAGGCACCTAAGAGGTCTTGTAGGGCATGGTTTTATAATTTATTTTCATGGCTTAGTAGTTGTATGATTTTGGGTGTTCAATTATAGGTTGGGGTTTTGGTTATAGTGGTTGGACATGGTTTGCCCATGTCTTTTACTTATGGTTTTCTTGTTATAATGGTGATGGAAACAGAGTAGTGTTTAGAGATAGATATAAGGAGTAGAGCCTAGTGGCTTAAGTTAACTCCTTGTAGCTTTCAACAAGGAAGTGAGGGTGTATAGTTAGACTATTCTATAATTGAAACTGGCTCTAGGTAAACAGCTAAATTATCGGGTATTACATACCCTTAGGACTCATTAGCATGAAAGTAAAATGGCATTTTCATAATAGCATAACAATAGTCAATTGTTAACAATGCTTTCATTTAGACATTTTGTCAAACACTTGGAGGTTACGGACTTGTACATGGATGAGAACACATGGTAACATGTCATGATTACCCTATTCAATTCACATGGGCATTCTATCAAACACATAGAGATTAATACTTGGACATGGGAATATCTTAAAAACATGGGAGCATAGCATGGTTTCATAACCAATACCGTGAATTGGGGAAATTACATGAAATCCACTTGAAATAGGACATAGGCATTTCATTACAACATGTAAGGATCAAACATGTGGAAAACATGAACTTAAAATAAGGAATTATTTCTAATTATCTTAAATATAGGATCCACCATGGAATCCAACTAAAACTCTAAGGACATGATATGTAAGCCTTTGTTCAAAATCATTCTTGTAGGCATTTCATCAAACACTTGTAATTCATGGTTTTGGGTAAGCATGGGAGTAGTTAAAAATAGTAGTAATAGCATGATTTCACCTCTAAAATCATCAATTAGAGTTTAAATTTGGAAAACAATACCATTGTAACACCCCGATTCACTGAACCAGAATGCTACACGGTGCTCATGACCCTGAGGGACCACAAGCTAACCCATGACTGATATCTGTTCCTGTATACTGCAAATCATGATATAATAATGAGGGTGAAAATACCCAAAACAACTCAATCTAAACGTAAATCTGAACATAAATCTGAACGTAAATTTGAACGTAAATCTAAACATAAATCTGAACGTAAATCTGAATGTAAATCTGAAAGCCTCTAAACTATCTGAATAAGGAGTTAAAGGAACATTTCTCTAACTAACTCCATAAAATTGAACTGAAGAAATAAATAAATAAATAAATCAAATCATATTGTCCTTGAATAAATGAGGACTCACTGTGTCTCTGCGACTGGAATGCTACCGCTACTGCTGGGCTGGAGCTCGTGTCTTGGAACCTATGGTGTAACATGAAAAGAAAGCACCATAGCGCAAATACGTCAGTACAACTGGAGTACTGAGTATACGAGAAGGTAGGCTAAACATAAAGGGTTTCATACATGAACAACACTGACTGACTAATATGAATGTGGGAGTGCAAACACACATATATAGAAACTGGGACCGTGAATACGTGATAGCATGACCTATAAGCTAATACATGGTTTACTGATAACTGTCATGACTGATACTAAAACTAATAACATGGACAACTGTATCTGATAGTCCTGTATATACTGAAATCTGAAGAACATCCTGAGTTCTTTTACTCAGACTGATACTGAAACTGTGGAAAGTAGTTTTTAACCGACATGCCCCATGTATGCCGTTATGGCTATGCTGGGGTCCAATCTCTGCCCCGACTGGAGGGGTGTCAATACCGTGCCACGGGTAAGGATAGCTTGTGAGTGACCCTTATCTGGCGGGTACTCAATGAGAATGGTGGGAACCCTAAACTGACGGGTTAAGCCACCTAATCAACTCTAATCTGATAGGTTAAGATGTCTCAACCTATGCTACCTACGTAGTTCTGGAACACAAGGATGACTACTAAGAATCACACCCTGAACTGGCGGGTGAGTTCCCATCCTTGGGTTCACTCGGTGCTAACCTCTACTCCCATCTGGAGGGACTGGACATGAATAACTGACTGTGCATGACTTAATCTTACTGAATTTTGTTGACTGGCGGAATGTTACTGATATCTAACAACTAACTAAGATCATGAGGTTTTCCTGAGTCACATAAATGACTGAAGTCTATGGAATCATAGCTTGAGTTCGGAGAATCGTGAAACATGACATGGATCTAGGCACACAACTATAGTTTTTGGGTACAAGTACCCCCAGGACTCGATGGAAGGAAACTGACACACATGACTGACTTGATCATAAGAGTAGAGTCCATAATTTATATCATAAGTAGGGATCTCATACTAAGAATGGTTATCAATAATGTATTGCATGGAAAGGATTTCATATCACATGGAAATACTTGCACAATCTTAATATCATGTTTATTGCATAATCATATTAGAAACACATACCAATAGCATGGAAGTTCATGTGGATTGCATGGTTATCATACATCTTGTTTATAAGTAGGATTTGCAAGTACACATAGCATAATCTCATAAGAATAGTTCATAAGTATTCCAACAACATTTATAAGGCACATTATCAACATAGAAGTCATTGGAACGTAAGGGCATATCATGAATCCTTCACTTAGTCACAATTTAGCTATATTGCATGATTTATAGTTTGTTAAACGTTTTATCAAACACCTTACATGGACATCTTAAGAATAGGTGAAATCATCAAATTATACATCATGAACAACCAAATATACATGTTTCCAACTCATATGATATCATGAAATTCAAAAAAACATATAAAGATTCCATCTTGGGAATCACCCAATATCAACAACATGATCATCAACACCCAACAATATAGAAATCATACTTTATAATGAAAAAGAGGGTTTTTGAGCTTTATGGATGAAAGGGATCCATAAATCAACTCACGCATACCTTAGAAGGAAGATTCATGATGATTGACGGAGGAATTTCCTTGAAATCAGATCTTCAAGCTTAGTTACGCAACCCTAGTTGTTTGTCTCTTTTAGTGATCTTGGATGATGAGATTTGAGATGATAATAGAGTTGTAATATGTTTAGAAGCTATATATTTCGTAGGGTTAAGTTTAGGGACGTGTAAGGAGTGTTAAAAGACTTAATTACCCTTAAAATAACTCAAAACGGAGTGTTTTTGTCACCCGGAACTGACTTAGGCGGTGCCCAAGTGATTGCCTAAGCTAGTTTGGGTGGCGCCTAACCAATCGCCTATGTTTCGGTTGGGCAGCGCCTAACCAATCGCCTATCTTTACTGTCTCTCACGAAAATGGGCATAACTTTTCGCTCGGGTATTGGATTAAGACGTAATTGGTATCATTGGAAAGATAATTTGATTCTCTACAATTTGGTGGGTCTAAATCAGCTAAAATAACAAATTGACATTGATTTATACTCATTCAAAAATGACCCTTGCAAAATCAAACACTAAAACTTGATGGATTCAAAAACTCTTAGCTTGTATTACCTTAAGTGACTCATATGAACATGCTTAATGCATCATAAGCTATCCTATCACTAAGATATTCATTGTAAGTCATGTACTCAAGTATGAATCACAGGATAGGAGATTTCATACGTAGGAATACTTATTCACTTCCTAGCTTAGAAACATGCGGGGTATTACAATATCTCCCCCTTGGGAACATTCATCCTCGAATGATAATTTACGGAGAAGGGATACAAGACAATAGAACCTGAACTTAACATGAAGAACTGAAACTTGATCTCATGACTGACATGCTAAATATACTGAACTCGTACATATCTGATGCACGGACAACTGACACATGAATGCATGACTGAGTAGGAAACGGTTAATAGGTACCAAGTTTATACTGGAAACATGAACGTGAAACTGAATAAAATTAAAGAGAACTATTACCTTGAGCTTGATCTGAATTGGCGGGGAATAGGTGAGGATACTTGGTATGCATATCTTCTTCTGCTTCCCAAGTAGCTCTCCCATAAGACTGATTTCACCCAAGAACCTTGACTAGAGGGACTTCTTTGTTCCTCAATATAAGTCTGATAATCTAAGATTTCGACTGCAATCTCTTCATAAGAGAGGCTGCTCTGAATGTTGATGCTCTGAATAGGGACAACAACTGTTGGGTCACCTATGCACTTCTTTATCAAAGAGACATGGAATACTGGATGGACTGAGGCTAGATCTGAAGGCAACTCAAGCTCATAAGCTACCTTGTCGAAGCGACAAAGAATTCTGAAGGGATCGACATATCGGGAACTGAGTTTCCCTTTCTTGCCGAACCTCTTTACTCTGTTCATGGGAGAGATCTTAAGATAGACATAGTCATTGACCTCGAACTCGAGATCCTTTCTACAAACATCTGCATAGGACTTCTGTTGGCTCTGAGCAGCCTAGAGTCTCTCTCTGATCAACTGAACTTTCTGTAAGGCATCGAATACTACGTAAGGACCTATGATTAAGGCCTCACTAACTTTGAACCAACCAATCGGAGATCTACATCTCCTACCATAGAGAGCTTTAAATGGAGCCATCTGAATACTAGAATGATAGTTATTATTGTATGCAAACTCAATCAAAGAAAAGTGGTCATCCCAACTTCCCTTGAAGTCAATTGCACACACCCTTAGCATATCTTCAAGAGTCTGAATGGTCCTCTCTGCTTGACCATCTGTCTGAGGATGAAATGCTGTGTTGAGATGGACTTAGGTACCGAGATCCTTTTGGAATGATTTCCAAAAGTAAAAAGTAAACTGGGTACCTCTGTCTAAAATGATAGATAGTGGAACACCGTGTAACCTGACTAACTCCCTGATATAGAGTTTAGCAAAATCCTTGGCGGAATAAGAAGTACGAACAGGAAGAAAATGATCTGACTTGGTCATTCTATCTATAATGACCCATACTAAATCATGCTGATGATGAGTTCTAGGTAAACCCGTCACGAAGTCCATGTTAACTTCTTCCCACTTCCAAGTAGGAATGGTGAACTCTTGCATGGAACCACTAGGTTTCTGATGCTCTATCTTAACCTGCTGACATGTAGAGCACTTAGCCATAAACTCTGCAACATCTCTCTTCATCCCACTCCACCAATAGATCTCCCAAATATCGCGGTACATCTTAGTGGCCCCTAGATGAATAGAGTATCGCGCACCATCCACTTCTGCAAGTATTTTCTGCCTCAATTCATCTACACCTGGAACACATAAACGACCTTGACAATGAAGAACACCATCTCCCCCTTGGGAGAAAAC
This sequence comes from Capsicum annuum, assembly GCF_002878395.1. Lineage (NCBI taxonomy): Eukaryota > Viridiplantae > Streptophyta > Magnoliopsida > Solanales > Solanaceae > Capsicum > Capsicum annuum. Next base: position 106,870,884 of record NC_061114.1, read on the forward strand.
CTTAAATTTCTAATTCTGAACTGACTCTTTGAGCTTGATAAGGCTAGGATCCCTGTCTTGTTTCTCTATCACCTCGAAAACTAGAGATGAGTCTGAACTACTATGAAAACATAGACCACCCTTTGAAGAATCGACTAAGAGAACGCCTAGTCTAGGAAGCTGATGGATCTCCTGAGCCAGCTTTTTCTTACTATCCTCAATGTGAGAAATACTACCCATAGAGAGTCGACTGAGAGCGTCGGCCACAACATTGGCCTTGCCCGAATGATAAAGAACACTCATGTCATAATCCTTCAAGAGCTCTAACCACCTTCTCTGGCGAAGATTTAGATCTTTCTGGGAAAAGACATACTGGATGCTTTTATGATCTGTGAAGAAATCTACATGAACTCCATAGAGATAATGCCTCCAAATCTTCAAGGCAAAAACTATTGCTGCTAACTCAAGATCATGAGTAGGACAATTCTTCTCATGTGGCTTTAATTGTCTGAAGGCGTAGGCTATGACCTTACCATGCTGCATAAGGACACAACCTAAACCCACTCTAGATATATCAAAATAGACTACAAAACCATCTGAACCATCTGGAATAGCTAGAACTGGAGTGGAGGTGAGTCGAGTCTTTAACTTTTGAAAGCTCTTCGCGCATGAATCTGACCACTGAAACTTAATCTTCTTCTGAGTCAATCTGGAGATAGGAGATGCAATAGAAGAAAATCCCTTGACAAACCATCCATAATAGCCAGCCAAACCCAACAAACTCCTAATATCTGATGAAGATATGGGTCTGGGCCAGTTTCTTACAACCTCGGTTTTCTGAGGATCTACTCTAATGCCATCACCGAAAATAATATGGCCAAGGAATGCTACTGATATCAGCCAAAATTTGCACTTGCTGAGCTTAGCAAATAATTGGTGATCCCTGAGAGTCTGAAGAACAATCTTGAGATAGTCTGCATGATCACGCTCTATGCGAGAATAGACCAGAATATTATCTATGAAGACTATGACAAACATGTCCAACTACTACTTGAACACACGATTCATCAAATCCATAAAATCTATAGGGGAATTGGTAAGACCAAATGACATGACTAAAAATTTAAAGTGACCATAGCGTGTACGAAAAGCTGTCTTCAAAATGTCACATTCTCTAACTCTCAACTGATGATAGCCTGATCTGAGGTCTATCTTGGAGAAGTAACTGGCACTCTAAATTTGGTCGAATATATCATCAATCCCGGGAAGAGAATATCTGTTCTTGACTGTGACCTTGTTGAGTTGACAGTAATCAATACAAATCCTGAGAGAACCGTTTTTCTTGCGCACGAATAATACTGGCGCACCCCATGGGAAAATACTGGGTCTGATAAATCCCTTATCTAAGAGATCCTTCAACTGATCTTTTAGTTCCTTGAGTTTTGCTGGTGCCATTCTGTATGGCAGAATAGAAATAGGTTGAGTATCCAAAAGAAGGTCTATGCCGAAGTCTATTTCCCTTTTGGGAGGAATGCCTAAAAGATCTTCGGGAAAAAAATCTGAGTATTCATTAACAACAGGGACTGTTTCTAGGCTGGGAGATTATAACTGAAATCTTTAACATGCACGAGATAATACACACACCCCTTAGAAATTATTTTCCCTTCCCAAAGGTAGGAAATAAGTTGACCCTTAAACACTAAAATGCTACCCTTCCACTCTAAGACGGGCTCATTCAGGAACTAAAACTAAACTATACTATAACTGGTAGGTGGCTAACTCAGCACTCTTAATAGAAGTAACACCCATGATGTCAATGAACTTCTAGACTTGGTCAATGAACTCCTGATGTTCCTCATCAAACTTAGACCCATGAAAAGGTGGAGGGTTTATTCGAGTGAAGTCCCGAACCCTAGCTGCTTTGGGATTGGCCAATGGATTGGCCGGAATGACTGGTGGCCATTCAGTCTGTCCAGCCATGGACTGAGCAAGTGTGATAAATTCGGCTCTAAACTCCGCATGGGAAACATGTTTGCCCAAATGAACTTCGGGCTGAGGAGCTGGTTGGTTTCTTATCTTTGGGGCCATGGTCTGGAATAAGAGAAGAATGGATTAGACTGAGAGTTTAACTTGTGATTATGCTCACTAGCATGACATGAATAATGAAGAAAGGGGACTGTTCCTAAAACATCTTATAACCTCCCGCACATAAATGTGGTGTGCAACACACCCATGTACAAGACTCTACTAGATGCGGCTTTCAGACTTCCTAGCATTCTATTGAACCTTACTCTCTGATACCAAGTTTGTAACACCCCGATTTTCTAAACCGAAATGCTACACGATGCTCATGACCCCGAGGGACCACAAGCTAACCCATGACTGATATCTATACCTGTATACTACAAATCATGATATAATAATGCAGAATACATAGAACTATAAGGCCATAAGGTTCAACTAAATACAATCATGTGGGTTAAAATACCCAAAATAACTCAATCTGAACATAAATCTAAACATAAATCTGAATGTAAATCTAAACATAAATCTGAAAGCCTCTAAACTATCTGAATAAGGAGTTGAAGGAACATGTCTCCAACTAACTCTGTAAAACTAAACTGAATAAATAAATAAATGAATCAAATCATATTGTCCTCGAATCAATTAGGACTCACTGTGTCTCTGCGACTGGAATGCTACCGCTACTGCTGGGCTGGAGCTCGTGTCTCGGAACCTATGGTGTAACATGAAAAGAAAGAACCATAGCACAAATGCGTTAGTACAATTGGAGTACTGAGTATACGAGGAAGGTAGGCTGAACATAAAGGGTTTCATACATGAACAACACTGACTGACTAATATGAATGTGGGAGTGCAAACATACATATATAGAAACTGGGACCGTGAATACGTGATAGCATGACCTATAAGCTAATACATAGTTTACTCATAACTATCATACTGATACTAAAACTAATAACATGGACAACTGTATCTGATAGTCCTGTATATACTGAAATCTGAAGAACATCCTGAGTTCTTTTACTCAGACTGATACTGAAATTGTGGGAAGTAGTGTTTAACTGACATGCCCCATGTATGCCGTTATGGCTAAGTTGGGATCCAATATCTGCCCCGACTGAAGGGGTGTCAATATGTGCCATGGGTAAGGACAGCCTGTGAGTGACCCTTATTTAGCCGGTACTCAATAAGAATGGTGGGAACCCTAAACTGATGGGTTAAGCCACCTCATCAACCCTAATCTAACAGGTTAAGATGTCTCAACCTATGCTGGCTACATAATTCTAGAACCCAAGGATGACTACTAAGAATCACACCCTGAACTGGCGGGTGAGTTCCCATCCTTGGGTTCACTCGGTGCTAACCTCTACTCCCATCTGGAGGGACTGGACATGAATAACTAACTGTGTATGACTTAATCTTACTGAATTCCATTGACTGGCGGAATGTTACTGATATCTGACAACTGACTAAGATCATGAGGTTTTCTGAGTCACATGACTGACTGAAGTCTATGGAATCATAGCTTGAGTTTGGATATCATGAAACATGACATGGATCTAGGCACACAACTATAGTTTTTGGGTACAAGTACCCCCAGGACTCGATGGAAGGAAACTGACACACATGACTGACTTGATCATAAAAGTAGAGTCCATAATTTATAATATCATAAGTAGGGATCTCATACTAAGCATGGTTATCAACAATGTATTGCATGGAAAGGATTTTATATCATATGGAAGTACTTGCACAATCTTAATATCATGTTCGTTGCATAATTATATTGGCAACACATACCTATAGCATGGAAGTTTATGTGGATAGCATGGTTATCATACATCTTGTTCATAAGTAGGATTTGCAAGTAAACATAGCATAATCTCATAAGAATAGTTCATAAGTATTCCAACAACATTTATAAGGCACATTATCAACATAGAAGTCATTGGAACGTAAGGGCATATCATGAATCCTTCACTTAGTCACAATTTATCTATATTGCATGATTTCTAGTTTCTTAGGCATTTTATCAAACACCTTACATGCACATCTTAAGAATAGGTGAAATCATTAAATTATACATCACGAACAACCAAATTTACATGTTTCCAACACATATGATATCATGAAATTCAAACAAAACATATAAAGATTCCATCTTGGGAATCACCCAATATCAACAACATGATCATCAACAGCCAACAATATAAAAATCATAATTTATAATGAAAAAGAGGGTTTTGGAGCTTTATGGATGAAAGGGATCCATAAATCAACTCACGCATACCTTAGAAGGAATATTCTTGATGATTGACGGAGGAATTTTCTTGAAATCAGATCTTCAAGCTTAGTTATGCAACCCTAGTTGTTTTTCTATTTTAGTGCTCTTGGATGATGAGCTTTGAGATGATAATAGAGTTGTAATATGCCTAAAAGCTATATATTTTGTAGGTTTAAGTTTAGGGACGTGTAAGGAGTGTTAAAAGACTTAATTACCCTTAAAATAACTCAAAATGGAGTGTTTTTGGCACCTAAAACTGACTTAGGCGGCGCCCAAGTGATTGCCTAAGCTAGGTTTGGTGGCGCCTAACCAATCGCCTATGTTTGGATTGGCCGGCGCCTAACCAATTGCCTTTCCTTACTGTCTCTCACGAAAATGGGAGAAGAAACACTGTCGGTAAGGACTTAAGCTTCACTATTTCTATTGCTTGAAAACAAAGGTAGATTTAGCGTAAATAGAGAAAGATAAAGATCTACATAAATTTCTTAGATAATACTTCTACTGCACGATCTGAGATTTGAAAGAAGGGAAATATTTCCTAAATGCATTGTAGCCTCTCAAAAAAAAGTACAGACGTCTCCATACCATTTTGCAAGACTCTAATAGACTTGGCTTCATAGACACCCTAGGACACTTGAACTTTATGCTCTGATACCAAGTTTCTAACACCCCAAAAATCTATCCCAAGACGTCACACAGTGCTTGGAACCTCAAGTGATCCCAAGCTACCCCAAGAACTGGCATACTATTAAGCAACTGAATTTTTGCGTAGTAAATAACAGTGTACTGTACAGAAACATAGTCATACTAAAGATCTAAAATAGATACAATATAGATGAAGCTATACAATATGATAAATCTGAAGGATGAAACTAAAATTTACATAACTAACACTGACTGACATCTATAAAGCCTCTACTATACTGACTATAAATAGTTGAGACATGTCTCCAAGTACCACTAATCAATACACATGGAAAATAAATAAACTGTACATAAACTAAATTGTCTGGATTTCTCGAAGTAGGAGAACTCATCACCTGCTGGCTAAAATCTACAACTATCCGATCGTGATGTGTGGGCTACAACTGGTACCTATATTATGAGAAATGTATCCGCATAGACGTATATATGGATCAGTACTTCTGGAATGTACTTAGTATGCAGGGGTGAATGCAATAAGTAAAACTTATTCCATATGTAATCGTAAAATATGCATGCTAAGTGTAAGTAGACTAACTAATAGGCTGGAATAAACTGAAAGCTAAAAACATCTTAAAACAATGAGTAATAAACATGATCTAATAAGCTAGTGAATCTCTACACATAGTTTCTGTAAAACTTACTTTAATGATATAAGTATAACTGAAACTGAATACTAGGCATATGGAACTGGACTGTATTTAGTCTGAATAACTGGACTAAAATTGTAGAGTATTATGCATATGAGAAAGGGACTAACTAAGTCACATGAGGTAACTGAGCATGAATTCATAAAAACTATATTATCTTAGGTTGCAAAACTAAGCGCCTAACATAATTTTGAAATAGTCTGTAAATAGAGGTACAAAAATACTGATAATAGAATAATTAATAACTGTACGCGATTGTTAAGCAAACCTAAAACTGAACTGAGTTACTGAACTGATTTCTGGACTGATACTATGACTGGGACTATTCTAGAACTGAATACTGAGTTCTGATTTCTGAGTAACTGATAGCTGTGATTACTGATAACTGAGATACTGATGACTGGGTTATTAATGACTGATATACTATTAACAGAGTGACTATTTCTGACAGTCTTAATCTTGTGCGACTAGCTGAGTTCCAATTTGAGTTGAGTGATTATGCTTGACAGTCTTAAATCTGTAGAACTATCTAAGTTTTATTCATAAGACTAAATCTAAAACTGAGTCTGTGGAAGGTAATTATCTAACCGACATGCCCCTTTTTAACTGAGTTTCTGGTTCAACCTGTAACATAATTGGAAGGGTGTTAATATTGTGCCATGGGTAAGGACAAGCTGTGAGTGACCCTTATCTAACAGGTACTCTAATAAGAATAGTGGGACCCTTATCTGATAGGTTAAGCCACCTCATCAACCCTTATCTAGCAGGTTTGATGTCTCAGCATACGTTGGCTACGTACTTATGGAATGCAAGGATTGGTTCTAAGAATCATACCCTTAACTGGCCGGTGATTTCCCATCATTAGGTTCACTCAGTGCTGAATTCTACTACCAACTGAATAGACACTGAACTGATATCCTAGTTCACACTAGGCTTGACTGAACTATTACTGAGTTTACTGAGTTTTGTTGACTGACGAAAATATTATTGAATTCTGGTAACTGACTGAATACTATAGAGGTTTAAACAGAATACTGAATACTACTGAGGTCTCAACAGAATACTGGACTGGACAAGACTGATAATGAGTTTACTAAGTTTTCCTGAGTTTTGTATTTGGCTGAATTCTATTGAGTTCTGTAACTAACTGATAATACTACTGATTGTGACATGACTGAGACTATTTTATAACTGATACTAGCTCTTGGTAAGCAGCTAAATTATCGGGTATTAAATACCCCAGGATTCGATAGCATAAAAGTAAAGCATGGCATGATCATGATAGCATAACAATAGTCAACTGTCAACAATGCTTTCATTTAGACATTTTATCAAACATTTGTAGGTTATGGACTTGTACATGGTTGAGAACACATGGTATCATGTCATGATTACCCTATTCAATTCACATGGGCATTCTATCAAGCACATGGAGATTAATACTTGGACATGGGAATATCTTAAAAACATGGGAGCGTAGCATGGTTTCATAACCAACACCGTGAATTGAGGAAATTACATGAAATTTACTTGAAATAGGATATGGGAATTTCATCCCAACATGTAAGGATCAAACATGTGGAAAACATGAACTTAAAATAAGGAATTATTACTAATAATCTTGAATATAGGATCCACCATGGAATCCAACTAAAACTCTAAGGACATGATATGTAAGCCTTTGTTCAAAATCATTCTTGTAGGCATTTCATCAAACACTTGTAATTCATGGTTTAGGCTAGTAAGCATGGGAGTAGTTAAAAATAGTAGTAATAGCATGATTTCACCTCTAAAATCATTGATTAGAGTTTTAAATTTGGAAAACATTACCATTCTAACATGTAAGGTTTAATATCATCCACAATTACATGGAAACATGATAAAAGTTTGAGATTCATGAAAATTTATAAACAAAAGTAATGGGAACATGTAAAGATTATAACTTTAAATGTGAAATTTGAGTTTTGGGCACCATGGGTGAAAGAGGACCCATGGATGAACTCTCACATACCTTAAAGCTTTAATCTTGAAGGAGAAACATAATCTTGAGCATTCTTGAATTAGGAAACTTGATTCTTGATTCTTTTCTTCAAGAAAATTTCATGGAGTTCTTGGTGTTCTTGAGGAGGCTAGAGTTTTGTTGGAGAGAAAAAAAGATGATTAATAATGTATCTAATATTTTTGGGCTAAAATTAAGTGTTAGGGTTGTATTTGGGTGAGAGGAATTGACCAAAGTGTCCCTAGACCTTTTAGGAACTGAATTAACATGTAAAACAGTTTTGGATCCGCATCAGTTTTTTGTGTCGGGGCACAGTCGACGTGACGCGTCAAGATCGCATCGCTTACTGCCTCACACGAAAAGAGCCATAACTTTTTACTCAGATATCGGATTTTGGAAAAATTGGTATCATTGGAAAGTTAATTCGATTATCTATAATTTTGTTGGTCTTGAGATGTAAAATTTCATGTATATAAAAAGTTATACACATTTAAAGTAGACCCTTGTAGAATCGAATATCAAATTTTGGACGAATCAAATGATCTTAGCTCAACTTAGCTCTAAGTGATTCCTGTGAACATTTTTAACCTCAAGAGCACTTCACATACTAGGATAAAGATCATGAACTTATTTTCACATGAGAATCACTTGGATTATAGATTATACACGTAAGATCGACGGTTCATAGAATAGCCCAAAAATGCGGGGTATTACATTTTTTCCCCGTGGGAACATTCGTCCTCGAATGAGACTGGTTAGACTGAGAGTACTATACGAAGGTAACTGAAATCATATTCTAAAAATACATGACTGAAAACATGATTGCATAACTGATTTTGAAATATGATATATGACATAAATATCATGAACTAAACAGATTTTATGAATACATACACTGACATGAGAATGATTATAAGATTGAGATAGAAATGAGAGAGTCAACTGATGAGTAACCATTACTTCAAGAGGGATCTAGTTTCTTGAGGAAGAGATAAAAGATTCAAGACATGAATACTCGGGGTATTACATCTCCCCTTGGGATACTTCATCCCCCAAATAATACTAACTTAGCTAAAATATGAAAGAAAGACTAAGATGATACACAGGAAACTTACAGACTGAAACATGACTGAATATATGGGATCTAAAACTAATGCATAATGCATGAACTGAACTAAATTTATGACTTACATAGTCTTGAATGAATTACCTCATGAATAGGAAAGCTGGAAAACCATAGGAACTTGTCTGTCTAACTGCTAGACTGGATTGCTGGCTATACAGATTGAATTATACTAAAATCTTATGCTCAACTATACATTCCACATGTACACCAACATGACATTCAAGCCATCTTCATAACCACACATGAACTTGTAGTCAAACAACCACAAAGAATCTTTCTCATTTGCTCTAAACCTCTATCCCTAAAAATTTCACACACAAGCCAAAAAAACACACATAGAATCTCAACTAATCATGACATAAGGAGAGGTCACTGAAAGTTAGAACATGATGACCTGAAGCATGAAGGAATAACTTTGACACTTAACTGAGGTCTAAGGAATAAAGTATCAATAACATGAATACATTAGAGAGGTCTGAACTGAGGACACACATGACATAAACTAAATTTCATTGATCATTATGAGTGAAGCATGAGTATCTGGATCTGATCATACTGTAAAGCATGAGCACGTGAGTCATGAGCTGCATGACCTAAGTTTAGAGTTCATGATTTCATGGAACATGATTTATACTACTGAGTGAACTGGAACTCCTCATACTAGAAACTGAAAGCATATATGGTTTTTCTATAAAGTGCATAAATATGAGTTGTGATGAGGGAGCTGACTTGTTAGTCATGAGTAGATACCGTTATGGCTTATCCTCCCTTACAGCTTTTCTTCACCCACTGGCATTACTACTACAATTTGAGAGCCTGACTTGGTTACTTGTTCTATCATCTCCCCCTTCGCTTTTAGCTATTATCTCAATTCTATGGCTACTTTACTAAACACTAAACCGAACTGCAATCACTTTACTCTATAATTAAGGTATATAATACACGTGAATGATAAATTCATCCACACCATCATACTTAATCTCAATTTAACAAACTTAAATTCTTACATACACAGTTCAAGCCTACTGATTCACCTTTCATACAAATAGACCCTTGAATAAATAATCCACTCAATCTTAATAACACTATCCCAACTCTACTACTGCTAAACACTTGGGTTCATGATTTTAATTTTAGATCACATACTGAAAAAAGGATCCTTAGAAGAAATCTATAAGCACATCTAACTTTGGATTAATGCAGGATTTTCATGAACATGAATGAAATTTTCAAGCTTTAGGACATTGATGGGATACTTTTGAGCTAATATGAAATCCCAAAATTATCCATTGGGACTAGCTGAGGAAACACTGTCTGTAAGGACTTAAGCTTCACTATTTTTGTCGCCTGAAAACTAAGGCAGAGTTAACGTGAATAGAGCAAGATGAGAATCTACATAAATTTCTTAGATAATACTTCTACTGCACGATCTGAGACCTGAAAGAAGGGAAATATTTCCTAAATGCCTTATAGCCTCTAGAAGAAAAGTATTGACGTCTCTATACCATTCTGCAAGACTCTAATAGACATGGCATCATAGACACCCTAGGACACTTGAACTTTATGCTCTGATACCAAGTTTGTAACGCTCCAAAAATTTGTCCCGAGACATTACACAGCGCTTGAACCTCAAGTGATCCCAAGCTAACCCAAGAACTTACATACTATTAAGAACCTGAATTTTGGCATAATAAATAACTATTTACTATGTAAAAACATAGTTATACTAAAGATCTAAAATAGATACAATATAGATGAAGTTTTACAATCCGATAAATTTGAAGGATGAAACTGAAATTTACATAACTGACTTTGACTGACAGCAATGAAGCCTCTACTATACTGACTATAGACAGTTGAGATATGCCTCTAACTATCACTAATCAATACACATGGAAAATAAATAAATTGTACATGAACTAAACTATCTGGAGTTCCTGAAATAGGAGAACTCATCACCTGTTGGCTAGAATCTACAACTGTTTGATCATGATGTGCGGCCTACAACTGTTACCTACATTATGAGAAATGTATCCACACAGACGTATATATGGATCAGTACTTCTGGAATGTACTGAGTATGTAAGGGTGAATGCAAGAAGTAAAACTGATTTCATACGTAATCGTAAAACATTCATGCTAAGTGTAAGTACACTCACTAATAGGCTGGAATAAATTGAAAGATAAAAACATCTTAAAACTTGAGTAATAAATATGATCTGATAAACTGGTGAATCTCTACACTTAGTTTGTGTAAAACTTATTTTAATGATATAAATATAACTGAAACTGAATACTAGGAATGTGGAACTGGACTGTACTTAGTTTGAATAATTAGACTAAAACTGTAGAGTATTATGCATATGAGAAAGGGACTAAGTAACATGAGGTAACTAAGCATGAATTCATAAAAACTGTATTATCTTAGGTTGCAAGACTAAGCGCATAACATGATTCTAAAATAGTCTATAAATAGAGGTACAAAAATATTTATAACTGAATAATTGATAATTATAGGCAATGCTCAAGTAAATCTAAAACTGCACTGAGTTACTGAACTAATTTTTGGACTGATACTGTGACTGAGACTATTCTGGAACTAAATATTGAGTTTTAATTTCTGAGTAACTGATAGCTACAATTACTGATAATTGAGATACTGATAACTGGGTTACTAATGACTGATATTCTATTAACTGAGTGACTTTTTCTGATAGTCCTGATCTTGTGGGACTAGCTAAGTTCAATATTGAGCTGAGTGACTGTCTCTAAAAGTCCTAAATCGGTAGAACTATCTGATTTATATTCTGAAGACAGAATCTAAAACTGAGACTGTGGAAGATAATTATCTAATTGATATGCCCCTTTTCTAACTAAGTTTAGGATCTAACCTGTAACCCCAATTGGAAGGGTGTTAATACCGTGTCATGGGTAAGGATAAGCTGTGAGTGACCCTTATCTAATAGGTACTCTAATAAGAATGGTGGGACCCTAATCTAACAGGTTAAGCCACCTCATCAACCCTTATTTGGCAGGTTTGATGTCTCATCCTACACTGGCTACGTAGTTATGGAATACAAGGATTGCTTCTAAGAATCATACCCTCAACTGGTCGGTGAATTCCCATCCTTAGGTTTACTCGGTGCTGAATCCTACTCCCAATTGAATAGACATTGAACTGATTTCCTAGTTCACACTAGGCTTGACTGAACTGTTGCCGAGTTCATTGAGTTTTGTTGACTGATGGAAATATTACCAAGTTTTGTTAACTGACTAAATACTACAGAGGTTTAAACTGAATACAAAATACTACTAAGTTCTGAACTAAATACTAGAATGGACTAGACTGATACTGAGTTTACTGAGTTTTCCTGAATTCTATAACTGGCTGAGTTCTATTGAGTTCTGTAATTGAATCAGAATACTACTGATCATGACATGACTAAGACAATTCTGTAACTGACACTAACTCTTGGTAAGCAGCTAAATTATCAGGTATTAAATACCCCCAGGACTTGATGGCATGAAAGTAAAGCATGACATGATCATAATAGAATAACAATAGTCAATTGTCAACAATGCTTTCATTTAGACATTTTGTCAAACGCTTGGAGGTTATGAACTTGCACATGGATGAGAACACATGGTAGTATGTCATGATTACCCTACTTAATTCACATGGGCATTCTATCAAGCACATGGAGATTAATACTTGGACATAGGAATATCTTAAAAACATGGGAGCATAGCATAGTTTCATAACCAACGCCGTGAGTTAGGGAAATTACATGAAATTCACTTGAAATAGGACATGGGAATTTCATCCCAACATGTAAGGATCAAACATATGGAAAACATTAACTTAAAATAAGGAATTATTACGAATTATCTTGAATATAGGATCCACCATGGAGTCCAACTAAAACTCTAAGAACATAATATGTAAGCCTTTGTTCAAAATCATTCTTGTAGGCATTTCATCAAACACTTGTAATTTATGGTTTAGGCTAAGAATGTGAGTAGAGCATGATTTCACCTCTAAAATCATCGATTAGAGTTTAAATTTGGTAAACAATACCATTCAAACATGTAACATTTAATATCACCCACAATTTCATGGAAACATGATACAAGTTTGAGATTCAAGAAAATTTATAAACAAAATTCATTAGAACATGTAAAGATTATAACTTTAAATGTGAAATTTGAGTTTTGGGATCCATGGGAGAAAGAGGACCCATGGATGAACTCTCACATACCTTAAAGCTTTAATCTTGAAGGAGAAACACAATCTTGAAAGCATTCTTGAATTAGGAAACTTGATTATTGATTCTTTTCTTTAAGAAAATTTCATGGAGTTCTTGGTGTTCTTGAGGAGGCTAGGGTTCTGTTGGAGAGAAAAAAGATGATTAATAATGTATCTAGTGTTTTTGGGGCTGAAATTAAGTGCTAGGGTCGTATTTGGGTGAGGGGAATTGACCAAATTGTCCCTAGACCTTTTAGGAACTGAATTAACATGTAAAATAGCTTTGGATACTCGTCAGTTTTTCATTTAAGGGTACAGTCAACATGACGCATCAAGATCACATTGGTTTACTGCCTCACATAAAAAATACCATAACTTCTTATTCGGATATCAGATTTTTGCAAAATTTGTGTCGTTGGAAATCTAATTCAATTATATATAATTTGATTGGTATTGAAATGTAAAATTCCATGTATATAAAAAGGTATACATATTTAAAGTAGACCCTTGCAGAATCGAATATCAAATTTTGGACAAATCAAACGATCTTAGCTTAACTTGCCTCTAAGTGATTCCTATGAACATTTTTAACCTCAAGTACACTTCACACATAAGGATAAATATCATGAACTTATATTCATATGATAATTAATTGGATTATAGCTTATACACGTAAGACCAGAGGTTCATAGACTAGCCCAAAAATGTGGCGTATTACATTATCTCTCTCTTGGGAACATTCATCCTCGAATGAGACTGGTTAGACTGAGAGTGCTGTACAAAGGTAACTGAAATCATATTATAAAAATACATGACTGAAAACATAATAACATAACTGATTCTGAAACATGATATATGACATAAATATAATGAACTGAAATAATTTTGTGAGTACATGCACTAACATGAGAATGATTATAATACTGAGATAGAAATAAGAGAGTCAACTAATGAGTAACTGTTACTTCAAGATGGATCTTGTTTCTTGAGGAAGAGATAAAAGATTCAAGATATGAATACTCGGGTTATTACATCTCCTTTTGGGATACTTCATCCCCAGAATGATACTAACTTGGCTGAAATACTAAAGAAAGACTGAGATGATACACAGAAAACTTACAAACTAAAACATGACTGAATATTTGGGATCTAAAAATGATGCATGATGCATGAACTGTACTGAATTTATGACTTGCATGGTCTTGAATGAATTACCTCATAAATAGAAAAGATGAAAACCATAGGAACTTGTCTGTCTAACTGCTAGACCGAATTCCTCGCTATACGGACTGAATTATACTAAAATCTTATACTCACTATACATTCCACTTGTACACAAACATGACATTTAAGCCATCTTCATAACCACACATGAACTTGTAGTCAAGAAATGACAAAGCATCTTTCTCATTTTCTCTAATCCTCTATCGCTAAAACTTTCATACACTAGCCTAAGAAAACACACAAAAAAACTCAACTAATCATGACAAAGCATAAAGGAATAACTTTGACACTTAACTGAGGCCTAAGGAATAAATTATCAATAACATGAATTCATTAGAGAGGTCTGAACTGAGGACACATATGACATAAACTGAATTTCATTGATCATTAAGAGTGAAGCATGAGTATCTGGATCTGATCTTACTGTAAAACATGAGTACATGAGTCATGAGCTGCATGACCTAAGTTTGAAGTTCATGATTTCATGGAACATGATTTATACTACTGAGTGAACTGGAACTCCTCATACTAGAAACTAAAAGAGTACATGGTTTTTCTATAAAGTACACGAATATTAGCTGTGATGAGGGAGCTAACATGTTAGGCATGATTAGCTATTGTTATGGCTTAAAACTTCGCACTGGGATAAGAATAGGTTGGGAATCATCCTCCCTTACTACTTTTTTACACCCATTGGCACTACTACTACAATCTGAGGGCCTGAATTGGTTACTTGTTCTAGCATCTCCCTCTTAGATTTTAGCCATTATCTCAATTCTGTGGCCACTTTACTAAACTCTAAACTGAACTTCAATCACTTTACTCTAGAATCTAAGGTATATAATACACATGAATGATAAACTCATCCACACCATCATACTTAATCTCGATTCAAGAAACTTAAATTCTTACATACACTATTCAAGCCCGCTGATTCACCTTTCATACAAATAGACTCTTGAATAAATAATTCACTCAATCTAAATAACATTATTCCAACTCTACTACTGTTAAACACTTGGGTTCATGATTCTAATTTTAGATCACATATTGAAAAAGAAATTATGAGAAGAAATCTAAAAGTACATCTAACTTTGGTTTAATGCATGATTTTCATGAACATGAATGAAATATTTCAAGCTTTAGCACATAAGGGCACTGATGGGATACTTTCTGAGCTAACATGTAATCCTAAAATTGTCCATATAGACTAGCTGAGGAAATATTGTCTGTAAGGACTTAAGCTTTACTATTTCTGTCTCCTAAAGACTAAGGCAGAATTAGCGTGAATAGAGAAAGATGGAGGATCTATATAAATTTCTTAGATAATACTTCTACTGCACGATTTGAGACTTGAAAGAAGGGAAATGTTTCCTAAATGCCTTGTAGCCTCTCAAAGAAAGTACAGATGTCTCCGTACCTTTTTGCAAGACTCTAATAGACACGGCTTCATAAACACCCTAAGATACTTGAACTTTGTGCTTTGATACCAATTTTGTAATGTCCCAAAAATATATCCTGAGACGTCACACAGCACTTGGAACCACAAGTGATCCCAAGCTAACCCAAGAACTGGCATATTGTTAAGCAACTGAATTATGGCATAATTAATAACAGTTTATTGTGCGGAAACATAGTCATACTAAAGATCTAAAATAGATACAATATAGATGAAGCTTTACAATCTGATAAATCTGAAGGATGAAACTGAAATTTACATAACTGACTTTGACTGACATTTATGAAGCCTCTACTATATTGACTATAGATAGTTGGGACATTCCTCCAACTACCACTAATCAATACATATGGAAAATAAATAAACTGTACGAACAAAACTATTTGGAGTTCCCAAAGTAGGAGAACTCATCACCTGCTGGCTAGAATCTACAACTGTCTGATCGTGATGTGCTAGCTATAACTGGTACCTACATTATTAGATATGTAGCCACACAGACGTATATGTGGATCAGTACTTCTAGAATGTACTGAGTATACAGGGGTGAATGCAATAAGTAAACTAATTTTATACGTAATCGTAAAACATGCATGCTAAGTGTAAGTAGACTCACTAGTAGGCTGGAATAAATTAAAAGATGAAAATATCTTAAAACAGGAGTAATAAACATGATCTGATAAGATGGTGAATCTCTACACTTAGTTTCTATAAAACTTACTTTAATGATATAAGTATAACTGAAACTGAATACTAGGCATGTGGAACTGGACTGTACTTAGTCTGAATAACTGGACTAAAATTGTAGAGTATTATGCATATAAGAAAGGGACTGACTAAGTAACATAAGGTAACTGAGCATGAATTCGTAAAGACTATATCTTAGGTTGCAAGATTAAGCGCATAACATAATTCTAAAATAGTATGCAAATAGAGTTATAGAAATACTAATAACTGAATAATTGATGATTTTACCTGATGGTCAAGGAAACCAAAAACTGAATTGAGTTAATGAACTAATTTCTATACTGAGACTGTGACTGAGACTATTCTAGAACTGAATACTGAGTTCTAATTTCTGAGTAATTGATAGCTGCGATTATTGAAAATAGAGATATTGATAACTGGGTTACTGATGACTGATATACTATTAAATGAGCGACTATTTTTGACAATCCTGGTCTTGTAAGACTAGCTGAGTTCCATAGTGAGCAGAATGGTTATGTCTGACAGTCCTGAATCTCTAGAACTAACTAAGTTCTATTCTAAAGACTGAATCTAAAACTAAGACTATGGGAGGTAATCATAAACTAACATGCAACCTTTTCTAATTAAGTCTAGGGTCCAACTTGCAACCCTAGTTGGAAGAGTATCAATACTGTGCCATGGGTAAGGATAAACTGTAAGTGACCCTTATCTAACAGGTACTCTAATGAGAATGGTAGGACCCTAATCTGGCAGGTTAACCCACCTCATCAACCCTCATTTGGCAGGTTTTATGTCTTAACCTATGCTGGTTACATCATTTGGAAATACAAGGATTGCTTCTAAGAATCATACCCTCAACTAGCCGGTGAGTTCCCATCCTTGGGCTCACTCGGTGTTGAATCCTACTCCCAAGTGAATAGACACTGAATGGATTTACTAGTTTACACTAGGCTTGACTGAACTTTTACTGAGTTCACTGAGTTTCATTGACTGACAGAAATATTATTGAATTCTATTAATTAACTGAATACTATAGAGGTCTAAACTGAATACTAAATACTACTGAGGTATGAACTGAATACTGGAATGGACTAGACTGATACTGAGTTTACTGAGTTTTCCTGAGTTCTGTAACTAGATGAGTTCTATTGAGTTCTGTAACTGACTGAGAATACTATTGATCATGACATGACAGAGACTATTTTATAACTGACACTAGCTCTTGGTAAGCAACTAAAAATTATCGGGTATTAAATACCCCCAGGACTTGATTGCATGAAATTAAAGCATGACATGATCATAATAGCATAAAAATAGTTAATTGTCAGCAATGCTTTCATTTTGACATTTTGTCAAACACTTGGAGGTTACAGACTTGTACATAGGTGAGAACATATGGTAGCATGTCATGATTACCCTATTCAATTTACATGGGCATTCTATCAAGCACATAGAGATTAATACTTGGACATGGGAATATCTTAAAAACATGAGGTATAGCATGGTTTCATAACCAACACCATGAATTAGGGAAATTACATGAAATTTACTTGAAATAGGATATGGGAATTTCATCCAAACATGTAAGGATCAAATATGTGGAAAACATGAACTTAAAATAAGGAATTATTACTAATTATCTTGAATATAGGATCCACCATGAAATGCAACTAAAACTCTAAGGACATGATATGTAAGCCTTTGTTCAAAATCATTCTTATCGGCATTTCATCAAACACTTTTAATTCATGGTTTAGGCTAAGCATGGGAGTAGTTAAAAATAGTAGTAATAACATAATTTCACCTCTAAAATCATCAATTAGAGTTTAAATTTGGCAAAGAATACCATTCAAATATATAAGGTTTAATATCACGCACAATTTCATGGTAACATGATAAAAGTTTGAGATTCATAAAAATTTATAAACAAAAGTCATGGGAACATGTAAAGATTATAACTTTAAATGTGAAATTTGAGTTTTGGGCTCCATGGGTGAAAGAGGACCCATGGATGAACTCCCACATACCTTAAAGCTTTAATCTTAAAGGAGAAACACAATCTTGAAAGCATTCTTGAATTAGAAAACTTGATTCTTGATTCTTTTCTTAAATAAAATTCCATGGAGTTCTTGGTGTTCTTGAGGTGGCTAGGGTATTGTTGGAGAGAAAAAAATATGATTAATAATGTATCTAATGTTTTTTGGGCTGAAATTAAGTGTTAGGGTCATATTTGGGTGAGGGGAATTGACCAAAATATCCCTAGATATTTTACGAACTGAATTAACATGTAAAATAGCTTTGGATTTGCTTCAGATTTTTGTGTCGGGGCGCAGTTGACGGGACGCATCGAGATCGCATCGGCTTACTGCCTCACACAAAAAATACCATAACCTTTTACTTGGGTATTGGATCTTGACAAAATTGGTATCGTTGGAAGGGTAATCCAATTACCTATAATTTTGTAGGTCTTGAGATGTAAAATTCCATGTATATAAAAAGTTATACACATTTAAAGTAGACCCTTGTAGAATCAAATATTAAATTTTGGACGAATCAAATGATCTTAGCTCAACTTGGCTCTTAGTGATTCCTATGAACATTTTTAACCTCAAGAGCACTTAACACACTAGGATAAAGATCATGAACTTATATTCACATGAGAATCACTTGGATTATAGCTTATACACGTAAGAATGACGGTCATAGACTAGCCCAAAAATGAGGCGTATTACATTTCCAATTCAATATAATCAAGAATCCATCTTCAAGAGCACAGATAGGAATCCAAAATCTAGTGTTCTCATCAATTGCATCAATTAAGGTATGTGGAATTTAGGAACAAGGATAATCCTTTTATCCTTGTGCCCAAAGCTAGTTTTAATTACAAATATAAATGATTTTGTATGATTACCCATGAATTTCAAATTAGGGTTCATACCCAATATTGCTAATTGAAGGATTTTGAGATTTAAAGTGATTCCGATGATGAATTCCATGTTTATTTTCGTATTTTCATGCATATTGCAGAAATTTCTAGATTTTGAGTTGAATTATCACCATCTTCATTATCAAGCATGAATATTATTATATTTTAACATGAATTTGATGCATGGGTCATTAAGCCCTAGTTGAATATTACCATTTTAAGATTGATTATGCTATTGGCACCATATGACTAGATTATTTTTTAATTTTTTATAAGGACTTGATCTTTTGATCTCAGCTTAGATATGAAATTCACTTTACAGTTTTAGATCACAATTTAACTTAACAAATATATAGTTAGTTTTCGTAATAAGAAATTATACTAGATTTTAAAGTGGATTTATACCAAAATGATCATATAGATTAAAGAGAGTAGTATTTAGCATTGAGTTGGGTATGTTCTCATGCCCTAGAGCTACTAGCCAACGTAGGTTCAAATTATCAGATTATTCCTATTTCTATCTTGTTGACAGATACAGATGTGGTCACTTAGATTAGGTTATGCTCCTTGGTAAGAGTATGACACCTCTCTCCAACATTAGGTTTTCCCCTAAGGGAACTAGACATAGGACTCCATGATAACTCACATGGTTTATGTTGGTTAGAAGAACCTCTCTACAACCTAATAGTATAGACTTGCAAAATAACTTTTAAAAGAGTTTCCCTACAGAAAAGAGTATTCCTAATAGAAAAGTGTTTAGAAACTAAATGTAAAGGCTCACAACTTTACTCAGATATTGCTCTACAGAAAAACATTAGCTACATATTTTAGTTTACAGGTTTCATATATAAAAGTGAGTCCTTTCTATACTTAAATATCATGATTTAAAAATAGTATGCAAGTACAACTTTTAGAAACTAAATATTATAACTCATTAGATCTATGCAACATGTTTTTCTATTCATGAATATAATATTTAGTTTTCAGATATTCCAGCTTATGTGAGTCATCTACATCTATCATGCATTCTTTTATAAATTGTAATAATGTTTAGATATCATTTTACTTATGCATTCACCCCCATATACTCAGTACAATCTAGAAGTATTGATCCACATATACGTCTATGTGCTACATTGTCTGATAATGCAGGTTCAAGTGCTCAGTTTCAGCAGCCTGAGTGATTTCGAGCATCTCTATCTACATCCCAATAGTTGATGAGTCCTCATAGTTTGGGGACTTAGTCTTTTAGTTTTTTAGCTTATTAGCATAGATGATTCAATATTTTTAGACAATTTGAGTTAGCTGGGGGTTTGTCCTAGTGACTCTGTAGCTTTAGTAGTAGAGGCTTGTCAGACTGCTAGATTTGATTTAGATTTTCAGAATTGATTTATCAGACTCTTGAGTCTAATGATTTCAAATATTATATTCAGATAATTTTAGTATAGCTCAAACAAATTTTATGCATTTCTTTTTTGATCATATATCTACATTTTCTCTATTATGAGCTTACAAATTTAGTAGAAGGTTGACAGGGTTAGCTTAAGGCTACTCATAGTCTTGAGCACCGTGTGATGTCCCGGGACGCATTTTCGAGGCGTTACATTAAGCCTCATTGAATCCTAATATAGAAAGTTTGCCTAATAAGCAAGTAATAAGTCAATTATCACTAATTATGGTCCCTTAATCAGCTAAGTAACCCAATTGACTCTAAATATAATTTTAAGTCCTAGTTTCCAACCCACATGTAATGATCCTTCCAGTCATTTTTCATATTTTTTCTTATTTCCAACATTTGAGATTCTCCATAGCTGACCTAAGTTATTTATAACTTACTTGGACTAACAGTTCAGCTGTCAAGCAGTTCGTTTAGTTTTTAGGGCCAATTGTCTATTTAGAAGTCTGTACTAGTTCCAAATAGCCATCGGACAAAAACTTTAGTGAAACAATCTCTAATGTGAATTTCGAGTACAGAAGCAGTTCAAAATATCAATTTTAGGCTAGGTATACCTTTGGTTTGGGTCTGATGCACCCGATCTCATTTTGACCTACTGGTTAGAAAATTCAAAATAAGAAAGTATGGATATAGAACCCACATTTGGTCGAAACAACATCAGATTTAAAATCCAACTTTGCCAACATGTCCGACATATCTAATTTAGTATGGTTACATAGCTTATTTACGAAAATTAGATTTTGAATAAATCTTAAGGGATTGTTGGAAACTTAGAAAATTTCCAAGTTTTGCTACTTTTGGTGTGATGGAGATTGCGGCATCATGATCGACATCCGTGTCTCGATGATCACAACATCTTTTGTCTTGGGGGTCTATAAATGTCCATGGTCGTGATTTGGGTCATTTTCTCTTCACCTTTGAGAGCTTAAAACCCTAAATAGGTATAATAACTCAAAATTGATCATGGTGGGTGACTTAGGAGCTTGTTATCCATCTAGTATCATGAATATCTTTGAAATTAAGGTAAGATTTTAACACTAAATTGATAATTTCTTAGTTCTTAACCCAAAACCCCAAATTGACTTAGGGCTTGATTTTAGCCCAAGTATTGGTTTGTTTTCACCCATTTCTTGAGGGTTGATTCCTTGTTCATGTATGAAAATCAGGTTGATCTCGAAAACACATTTTCTAAAAGTAGGACCCACTTGGGGTTTTTGCTATCATTTTTGGACCTGAAGCATAATAGTACAATATGTATATTATTAGACTCATGTTGATGAGTAGATTATGTTTTTTATAGCATGATAGCATTTTAGGGATTGTGAAGTGAAGACGAATATGTGTATGTGAAGGCTAGGTTTGATTATGCATAGAATGACTTAGTATAGAATATTGAAGTTTGGGAATTGGATTAGGGTTTTGACTCATAAGTTGAAATATAGAATACCCCTTTTAAAATCCTATTGCCTTCTTCCTAGTTTGAGATAATTTGTAGTATGGATATGATATGATGTTAGGGTTGGGATGTAGTTTAAGTGTTGGAATCATGGTTAGTATGATTAAACTTAATTAGGCTATTTTAGTGATCTTGAAATTATGATTTAGGTAGAGTTGACTTAAATGCTCATGTTTCTAGTTGAAATTCCTATCCTAGACTTGGATATGACTCGCTTGATATCTAAAATTTAAATTGGATACCTTAGCCTAGCTGGGGCATAGTTTGCCTAAATATAGAAATTAAGGATTAAAAGTAGGATTTCCCAGCTCACTTAGGCGAAGACTTGCATTAGCCTTGTGGATTTAGTTTATGGATGTTAGACATAGTTAAGAATAGCAAACCTTACTAGGCTTGCTTGTACGACTTTAGGGTACCAATTGTACTATTAAATACGACTTGTGGGATGGTTTGAGGGTTCCATTATATATTAGGTAGTGTGCTTGGATGTCTTACTTCCCAAGGTGTGAATCATTATGGTAAGAGTCATACAGGTACATACAAGTGGTGCAAGATAAGTCGTATAGTGCTTTATTAGATTATCTTATGAATCTACCTATAGTACGATTGGTGGGTACAATTTGGCATACTACTCGTACCCTTAAGTACAATTTAGGGAGGTATGAGTCATATAGAAACTAGTAGGTAGGGTATTGGCATGGTCTTA
Organism: Capsicum annuum; assembly: GCF_002878395.1. Classification (NCBI taxonomy): domain Eukaryota; kingdom Viridiplantae; phylum Streptophyta; class Magnoliopsida; order Solanales; family Solanaceae; genus Capsicum; species Capsicum annuum. Next base: position 106,893,827 of record NC_061114.1, read on the forward strand.
GTACGAGTTAGGGTACCACTTGTACCCTAGGATATGGATAGAATAGGTGAGTCATACCCCTGGATGTGGCTTGTTTTAATTTTAAGTCAAGGGTAGTCCAGATATTTTCTACTTCAAATACCTTATGTCCTCACATTATAACCCTTTATGGCCTCTTATAGAACTTATTAAAGGATGGAAATACTCCAAATACTCTCTCAAACTTACTCTTAAAGATTAGGGGCTAGGGTTTCTTCATGTGTTCTTCAGAGGGCTCAAGAGTCATGTTTCTCTTTGGAATCTTCTTGTATAAGGCATAAAATCCTTCCCTCATTGTTATTTACAACTAAAGGCATGCATATTGTGTTTTAGATATTGATTTATGAATCATTAATGGTGGTTTTTGAAATATTTGTTGAGGGTCTTGATGCATATGGTTTGGTATTGGTTTAAACTATATTTTTACATGTTTTTGGTAATGGTTTGCATATGTTGGTACTTGTTGGCTATGGTTTAATAAATGGATCTTGAGTAACCCTAGTTATGGTGGTTTATGTATTGATTTTGGTCGTCGTAAAGGCATGCCCTCAATATATTTCATAAAAAGCCTAAAAGAATATTTCCACTCTATTGTTGAACTTTTATTGGAACTCTTACATGGTTTGATGGTAATGAAACCCTAAATAGATATGGATGGTTTTTCATGTTTTAAATGGATTAAATGCATTAAATGTTTAGCATGGTCATAAATGGTTTAGAATGCTTTTAAATGACATAAATGGTGTATATGTCTTGGAAGGATTAAATTATAAAAGCCTTGTAGCTATGATTGGTTATGCTTATGGGGTCCTAAAGTGGTTTAATATGGTTAATGGAAGGGTACATGGAAGCCCTTAAGCCTATATATGGTTGGCCATGGATAGTACTTGTAAGTATAATCGGTATAACAATACCACTACTAATGGCCTTGGTTAATTAATGATTAATAGATTGGTCGGTTTCTTAGTAATGTTTTTAATTGGGTAATAATGTCAGGGTTTGTGCAAAGCCATGGAAGGTGAAGGTCTCGTAGAGACCGAAATTGGAAACTCATATTTGTTGATATGAGGTTTGGTCTTGGTGATCGTGTGCATGATGTCACACTTTATATTTCGGGGATGTACTAGTAATCCCAGGTTTTCTTCTCTGGTTGTGAGGCTTCATATCCTGGGGCCCTTTCGGTGGGAGAGATGAACTCATATAGCCTATGGGTGGTTTAGGATGGTAAAGCTACTCTACCTAGGTAAGTGTTTTAATGGCAGGCTAATCCCGATTACCTTTCCCAACATTGTTATATATATATATATGTATGGTATATGCATATGGATAGTTTTCACGTGGTGTTGTAAATGATATTATTTTATCCTTATCCTATGTACATGCTAGTGTTCACCTACTAACCATCTTTGGGCCACTATATACCCATGTTAATTAGAGACCAGTCATTCTACTTCTCCTACTTAGTGATCGGATTTAGGGATAGCCGATATTGGATTAAAGTGGTGAGCTTCCATAGTTTGGAAGACATCTATTTCATGTCGTAGTTACTTTATAGGTATCTTGTATTTCATAAACTTTGGTTTTAGCTATGGCGGGGGCTTGTCCCAACTAGGTACTATTTGGTTGGTCTAGAGGCTTTGTATAGACAACTATAGGATTAGGTATGGTATGTACTGGTAATGTTTCATATATATATATATATATAGATACATGCACCAGATTATTTTAATTGGTTTGGTTGATCATGGGTGGTTGGACTTGGTTGGGCTTGTCTCGAATTTAGACTTATCCCAAAGTCACCATATAGTAGGATACACTATCTTATTATATGTTTGGACTTCAGCCAACTCAAGTTATGTATTTATTTTTTGGGTTGGGTAATGGGGGCAGTTCCTAGCCTAGTTGGGCTTGGGATTGCCTATTTATGACAAGGCCCTAGTTTGGGACGTGTCAAATTGGTAGAGTAGAGTCTTGCTTATGGTTTAGGTTTCGATGTAATGGGGTGTCCACAAAGTTATGTAGAGTAGAGTCTTGCTTATGGGTGTGTTGTGCACCACACTTATAATCAGGAGGCTACGAGGCATTTAGAAATGTTTCACTTTCTTGGTTATTCTATTTTCGGGCTATAGAGTCTAAGGTCTTAAACTCTTTTCTGAATTGTCCTTGATTGACTCTTTGGATCATGTATTCTCAATGCTCTAAAGGTTGTAAAAACTCACCTATCCCACCGGAGGACAACATGGATAGATCTAGTCCAACTCATAGGGCACAGACCCGACCAAGGGTCGTAGCTTCTGATTTTCCCCATGGAATCCTATCGATCTCCACTTACCCTATTTCAAAAGGTGATACTCATGCTCGATTACCTCAAGGAGAGTTACCAATAATGAGTTTTGTCATCTTAATAATCTATTATCCCAGGTAGCGATAACTCTGTCATGCCAGTACAGTCCTATTAGTACGGGGAAGAATGAGGTAAGTTTGGTAAATAGGTAAGGTAAGGGGTCTTGATTTCTTGGACTAAATGAGAGGCATGTGGTTTTAGATTGGTACTATATCTAGCGCATAAGGTGCCCCATCTCGGGCCAGTGAGCCCCAATCTGCATCATCCTATTTTCTTTATAAATTTTGATGTTGGTCGTAATGTAATTGTTGTAAAGGAGGAAGGAATCAGTATTATGGTTGTGGTCGTTAGGTCTCGTGTGATGGTAGTGTCTCAATAAGGGTTTTTGCTTAGGGAAATAGAGTATTGGTTCTTATCTCTGGCTTTGACATTGGTCGAGATTATCTCAATGTTTGTGCTATCCATCAGAAGTTTGAGGCATCTTGCGATGCCAAGATTAGTGTGTTAAAAACTTCTTTCTTTGTGGTATGTGTGGTTAACTTAGATCGGGGTTCCCTATCTTCTATGACCCAATTTATGGTTGTGTATTTTTTTTAAGGTTACTTTAGACTTTTTTTCCTTCTTCTATTCCTACCCCGGTAGGTGACTCTGCGATTGCCAAAAGAGTTTAAAAGGGGTGTATGGTATCTACTAGTGATAAAGAGATCTTGGTGAAATTTTTGACTCGAATATGGTGGATTTTGATGCCATTCAGAAATGGATTGGTTGCACTCATGCTACATGTCATTGGGCTATCAGATCCATAAAAAAATTATCTTTAGGCCACATGATAAGTCGGTTATGGGATGGGAGTATGGTTTCATTCCCTATCTATTAGGGGAAAAGTTATATCATATCTTAAAACTCAGAGGTTGATCTCCGATGGGTGTCTTATTACTTGGTTCGGGTTAAAGATTCTAACTTGAAAGGTCTTTTCTTACATTCAGTTTTAGTGGTGCATGAATTTCTTGGGGTCCTTTCCGACGACCCCTATGGTGTCTTTCTAATGGGGAGGTTGGTTTGGGGTTGGTTTTATATTAGATATTTATCCAAATTTCTATTCCTTCTTTATAGAATAGTTTTGGTGGAGTTAAAGGGTCTTAAAGAGAAATTAAAGGATCTCTTAGATGAAGGGTTTTGTCAGTCTTATTGTTTCTCTGTGGAGTATTTTTACTCTTGCATGTATAAGGAGGAATGATTCCCCAAAAATTAGGTTGTCGATGGGTGACTAAGGAATTTGAAGTATCCTCCTTGTGGGGTGGACTATGCTTATATATATTCTATAAGGGTACTTTTCTAGTAGTACATGGTGGTTTGTAAATCCTAGGCTTGAATCAAGATGCTTCATTTTAATAAAAGGGAGTAAGCTCAGAAATAGCAATGCGGGAGTTACGGGGGTAAATTGGCAGGTTGGATGAGGTTGATGACTTGAGGAATACAATAGTGGTAAAGTTGTGACACGTAGATTGAACGTTCATGATGAACAGATGGATTAGGGTTTAAGTCATTAGATGGGATAGATCATGGAACTTGCATGTGTCTTTGTCCCTATACTTGTACTTTATTGTTGGCATGAAATTGATTATTAAATTCATGTTTTCAAATGTGGATTTTGGTACAGTTAAGGGCTTTGACATGATTAGTTATTTAATTGATTTTCCATAGATTACAATGCATTATAAAGCTTATTTATGTTTATGAACATTGTGGGATGCATGGGAATGTTAAATGGGTTTTGGGGTACTATGGATTCCCTAATTATTTGGTTTTGGTCTTGGAAATTATATGACCTCAAACTATTGTGAAATTGTCATTGAATATAAGTTTTTCATACTGTTTGACTATTCTTAAATCCTTGCATTGCATAAATGATTAAAGGAACATGAATTGGTTTTGGTTGGGTTCAAATGATTTTGAAAAGGCCTTGGTTTCTATGTTTTGATTTTGAATAGTTTTAGTTTAACTAGAAACCTTGGAGTCAATTTAGTATCAAGGGTTTTGGATGCCTATATTGAGCCCTAGGTAGCATTAGGATAAATGTTGGTGGTTAATATAGAATTCTCTTTTAGTGATGGACTTCAAGAGAAGGTCAGGTTACATATTCTAGTGATTTTCTTATATCTTGGTACTCTACTAGTGTTGTATGCATTCTTATAGCATGGATGCCTAAGGTTCAAATTTTGCATTCACCTTGTTCCCTAAATATGAGTTTTGACTTTACATTGCATTACTTTTCGTATGTGTTGTTGTGTCTCTTTCGGTGTCTAATCTAAGGACTCCTTTTATGATCTAGTTTGGTTGGGATGTTTCTTCATTTATGGTCTAGGGGGTGACTATGAAGTACTTTATGCCTATGGGGTCGTGTCTTGTTTAGGAGGTCTTTGTACTGCCTTGGGTGGCTTGGAAAAATCGTGTAATTTGGTTTCTTAAATGACTCTTCTTATGTTAGGATAATAGTGGTTTGAGATGTATGGTGATGTATTGAAATGGGGAATGTAGAAGCCCCTAAGTGGGGGAGAGTTTAGGGTGACTACTAATAGTTAAGATTTTAGAAAGTGAGGTAAGGTTGTTGTCATGAAAAATGGTTAGGAAAGGGATACGTGGTGAAAGATTTTGTGAAATATCAAATAGTGCTAGACCTTTGGAAGGGTAGATTATATCACGGGTATGTAAGCGGTAGGCTTGAATATTGTAGTTGGTAGATATACCAATAAGTTATGTTGGGCACCTAAGAGGTCTTATAAGGCATGGTTTTACGATTTATTTTCATGGCTTAGTAGTTGTATGATTTTGAGTGTTCAATTACAGGTTGGGGTTTTGGTTATAGTTGTTGGACATGGTTTACCCATGTCTTTTACTTATCGTTTTCTTATTATAATGGTTATGGAAATAGAGTAGTGTTTAGGGATAGATGTAAGGAGTAGAGCCTATTGGCTTACGTTAAGTCCTTGTAGCTTTAAACAGGGAAGTGAGGGTGTAGAGTTAGACTTAAGCTCTCGTAGTGATGTGTCTTGGTAAATTCAAAATCAAATTGGACTTATCTTTAGCACGAGTCCATTAATCCGATAATATATGTTATGTGGTGGTGTGGATGGTTCTTTGTTTGTTGATTCCTTTAGGTTGTATTGGTATCTTGAATTCCTTATTCTTTAAAGGGGTACTGATGAGGATCATAGCATGATAACTTTGCTGATTGGTCGGTTTCTTGGTAATGGTTTTAATTGGGCAATAATGGCGGGGTGTGTAGAAAATTCATGGAAGGTGGAGGTATCATAGGGTCCAAAACTGGAAACTCATATATGCCGATATGAGGTTTGTTCTTGGAGATCGTGTGCATGATGTCACACTTTATGTTTAGGGGATGTACTAGTCATCCCAGGTTTTCTTCCTGGTTGTGAGGCTTCACGCACTGGGGCCCTTTCAATAGGGGAGCTGAACCCATATATCCTGTGGGTGGTTTAGGACGGCAGAGCTACACAACCCAGGTAAAGGTTTTAATGGCAGGCTAATCCCGGTTCCCTTTCCTAACATTGTTATATAAATATGTATGGTGTGTGCATATGGATGGTTTTCACTTGGTTTTGTAGATGACATTATATTATGCTTATCCTGAGTACATGATAGTGTTCACCCACTAACCCGTCTTCGGGCGGCTGTATACCCATGTTATGCAGAGACCAGCCATTCTACTTCTCTTACTTAGTGATCGGATTTGGGGACAACCTATGTACGATTGAAATGGCGAGCTTTCATAGTTCAAAAGGCATATATTTCATGTCATGGGTTACTTTACATATTTTTTGTCTGTTATAGACTTTGGTTTTTTGCTATGGTCGGGGGCATGTCCCGACTAGGTACTCTTTGGTTGGTCTAGAGGCTTTGTATGGACAAATGTGGACTTGGGTATAGTATGGATTGGTAATGTTATATATATATATATATACATGCATCAGATTATTATAGTTGGTTTTGGTTTATGGGTTTTGGCATTGGTTTTGTTGGTCATTAGGTGGTTGAACTTGGTTGGGTTGGTCTCGAATATAGATTTATCCCAGAGTCACCACATAGTTGGATACACTATCTTGTTATATGTCTGGACTTTAACTTACTCAAGGTATGATTTGGTGGTTGGGTTGGGTAACGGGGGTGGTTCCCGATCCTGGTTGGGCTTGGGATTTCCCAATTACGACAAAGCCCTGGTTTAGATCATATCACTTAGTATAAGGTTACTTTGTGACTTGGTAAATTGTGATGATGTTCCCTGGATTGTGACTTATGATTTATGGCTATGTTAATCCTTATAGAAATGGTATTGGGCTTTTAGAGATGCTATTCTCTCTTAAATGTTATTTTGGGCCTTTAGAGATGTTTCCTCTAAGACTTATTATTTGGTCTATTGAGGTGCTAATCCCTCGTAGACATGATGTTGGATCCTTAGAGATGTTATTTCTTTTTTATATGTTACCCGGACCCTCATAGATGTTATTTCTTCTTAATTGTGATTGTTGGGCCTATAGAGATGATGTCCTTCTTAGACATGATAAATGGTCTTTAGTGGTGATACTCCTCATAGTGATGATATGCGACCTATAGATATAAGACGTCTTATAGATGTGAAAGTGCCTCAAAGTTATGAGTTATGTTTTATTGATATGTTATGCCTCCTATATGTGAGATGATTATAGATATGCTACAGTTTGTAAACATGATTATCGATATGAGTTCCGGATATATATATGGCCCTAAGGTCGTTATTATGATATTATGACTATTCCGAACATATTATTGGGCCAAGGGTTGTGTTATGATATTGGTTGGATTTTTGAAATGTATTTATCCTTGTAAAGGATACGTTGTACAATATGGATACATATAAGCTTATGTTGCTTATGATTTCATTGCCTGAATACTGGTGATGGCATGCATAGATTCAGGGCATTCATGATTATTATATAGGTATTGATATGATCCTAGCTAAAATGTGACCTTATCACTATTTTTCCTAAATAAAGGTGAAAAACCCATTGATAATTCCCAAACTATCTGTAACGCCCCGAATCTGGTACCCAGAATGCTACACGGTGCTTACGACCCCGAAGGACCATAGCTAACCCATGACTGATATCTACAACTGGGTACTGCATAATATACTGTATAAATGCGGAAAAGGGCTGAAAGGCCATAAGGTTCTAATATCTGATAAAACATAACATCTGGAAATATGGTATATCAATACCAAAACAAAACTGAAATAACTGTCTGAACATGCTATAGTCTGGAAGCCTCTAAACTGTACAAAAACTGTGGAGTTGATGGGACATGTCCCAACTAACTCTGGACTACTGAAATAATAAAGTAAAAAAATAATCATGCTATCCTCTAATGATGAAGACTCACTGCTAGTCTGGCTGCTGAACACCTGATCTACTAAGGATGCACTGGAGCTCGTGCTTCTGAACCTATGGTATAAAAACCCCATAACACAAATGTTCCAATACTATTGAATCTACTGGTATGCAAGTGAGGTAGGATGAATGCAAGGGATTTATATGCATGAACAATACTAACTAACTGAATAACATAAACATGAGAATATATGCATGAATACGTGAACTGTAGCTGAGATCATGACATCACTGAATCTAAATACTGATAACATAAGTTTCATATAACTGATGTACTATTATCTGAATGACTGTGTCTGACAGTCCTATTTCTGATGGAACTAGATGAGTTCCTTACTGAACTTGGTGACTGTATCTGACAGTCCTGGATTTTGTAGAACTATCTGAGTTCTATTACTAAGACTGAAACTGAGATCGTAACTGTGGGAAGTAGTCATCTAGCCGACATACCCCAAATAAGATAATATAATTGAGTTGGGGTCCAATTTGTAACCCTAATTGGAAAAACGTCAATACTGTACCACTGGTAAGGACAAGCTATGAGTAATCCCTCATCTAACAGGTTAGATGTCTCAACCTATGCTGGCTAGTAGTTCTGAAGCGCAAGGATTGCTTCTAAGAATCACACCCTCTACTCCCAGGTGAGTTCCCATCCTTGGGCTTACTCGGTGCTGAATCCTACTCCCATCTGATTAGACACTGAATTAATTATACTGAACTGACTATACTGAGTTCACTGAGTTTCGTTGACTGATGGACTACTACTGAGATTTGATAATTAATTGAGATTACTGAGTTTTCTTGAGTCCTGAGATTGACTAAATTCTACTGAGCATGGCTTGACTGAGAGTATCTTGAAAACTGATACTGGCTCTAGGCACATAGCTAAATTATTGGGTACAAGTACACCCAGGACTCGAAATCATAAAATTGACAAGACATGACACTTCCTGGAGTCACAACCATAATCAACAATCCATAATACAATCATTGGGGAATTTCATGAGCCACTTGATTATCATGGGTTGGTACATGAATAGGAATGCATATAAACATGTCATAATTTCATAGGGCTAATCTCATGAACAGTCCATCAAATAATTTCAATACATAACAATAACATAGAAGTCATTTTGAACATAAGGGTAAAGCATGGGTTCATCAATTTGGTCATAATTGAGTCCTAAAGCATGATTCTTATTCTCTTGGGAATTTTATCAAACACATTACATGCACAACCTTAGACTTAGGCATATACACTAGTTCATACATCATCGCTACATTAATCAACTCAATTTAAAAGTTTCCAACCCATATACTAGCATAATTTCATGAAAAGTACATAAAGACTCCAACTTAGGATTCATACAACCACATCAACATAATTAAAATCAACTCACCACATGGAAATCACAATTCATGAGTTTAAAATGGGATTCTTGAGATTCATGGGTGAAAGAAAACCCATGAATCAACACTTTACATACCTGGGTGGATGATTTCTTGAAGATTGGTGGAGAAAAACTTGAATTCTTGACTTGGGATTAAACACCTAGGGTTCCTTGTTCTTGGGTTGATCTTTGAGAGAAACCCTAATTAATGTTGTGGATGAATAATGAAGTTATGAGCTCTGATCTGGTATAATTATGGGTAAAAACAGGTGGAAGAAGACCCAAATACCATTTTAAAAATGGGTTAAAATCGTTGATCAGAAGTGGCGACGGTTTGGGCGATGGTACGTCGCTAGCTCGATGGTCCGTTGGTCCTGAACATTTCACTTGGCCAGAAGATGAGTTCACTGCCTTATTCACGATGGCTTGGGTGATGGTCCATCGCTAGCTTGACGGTCCATCGGCTGACCGTCGTTTCTGGGCAGTTCTGATAGTTTTCTATAAAACGTCCATAACTTTATACTCCGATACCATATTTGGCGAAATTAGTATCGTTGGAAAGATAATTCAATTGCCCACATGATAAAAAAATCAAAATTAGGGAAATTTTATCTGATTTAAACACTAATAATTTAGGAAATCATCACTAACTCTTCTGGAGACTAGATTTGACTTAAAGAATTTTTGAGGTATTACACTACCCCTCCTTAGAAGGATAAAGCGGTCGTTGCAAAATATAGTAACCCAACTAGGTTGGGGTTGATCCCACAAGGAATAGACCGAAAATCTATCTCAAACTTATTGAAATCACTAGGCAGTTTGGAAAAGTAAAAAATGGGGGATTTGTATTAACTATCTAAAAGCAACAAGGCTTGGTTGCTTTTGGTTGTAAAAATATAAGACAAACACTAGGCTTATGTTCCTCTTGGATTCTCAACTTAGTATACTTATCGCGCACTGTCAAACTATTCCAATATCTTGCATGTAGTATTTGATAAGTTATGTACCATCAACTATCTTTTCAATGAGTTGACAGATTCCAGACTTTACCTTTTGAGACTCAGGATGTCTCCTTAAATATTACCTTTTGAGTCTCAATTATTTGATAATAGATAACCATCTTACATACATAATACCTATTAGCATGGATCGATAGTTTTTCTTCAAATTACTGTTATGATCTTCTTTTCCTAGTCACTACTCCTCTATAGGAGTAAGTAGCAATAATCTAGGTGGGATCTTAATGTTGGACACCACTAAGAAATCAATAAGAATTAAGAAAACCCAATAAATGGAAGAATATTTATCTAGAATGACTTGGCACTTCCTCTACTTCATTAATTTGCTAGGGTTCCCACAACCCTAGCTAAGGGAATTAGCCACTCATAGTTATGAGATCAATCATGGAATCCACAGAAAAAATTACAAAATTAATATCACAATAATGAAGGAAGAAATTCCAAAGTCTTAAATTGAGTAACCAACCAAGAACAACAAGATGGTTGAGAACTTTGCCCCAAAAAGGTCTCCTTCTCAAACAATCAATATGTATGTGTTAATGTCTAGATAGTGATGAATAAACAAAGCCTAAAGGATATTTATAGATTACAAAAAACCCTAAAAATCAAATCCTAACTAAAATCGGAAAACTTAATTACCCTTACATAATAGGACTTTAAAGCATCATAGGAGTGTTATTGGAATACATGGAAACCATAGGAAATGATTTTGAAACGATCCAAAAAAATTGTGGTTGGTGGCTACTTATGGTTGCTACTTGCACCCTGTAGGGTGGGAGCAAGTGTTACTTATGGCCTAAAATTAGGGAGAAAGTGGCGACCGAAAGTGCCAGACCAAAATTTCCTGCAAGTTAGCTCTCGGGATTTTAGAGTTCTGACACTTGCTTTTCCCACATATGGTCCACATGTACTATATGTGGTCTACATGTTGACTTAGCAATTTCTAGGAGTCATCTTTTTAGAGCATGATTTGGTCACGAACAAGCAAAAAAATGTCACGAACATCTGTAATTTCCCATAATTGCTCCCATAAGTAGCCAAAATCACCTTTTTTTTATATATATTTTTGCAAAATTAGCATCCAAAACATGATTTCCTGCAAAATACTCCAAAAACACCTCAAATCCAATAAAATAGCCTTAAGTATGTGCATATTCTCCAATTTTATGCATCATAAGTGTTGTATTTCTATAGCACATCAAGACCCTCAACATAAAATGTTCCATGTCCTTAGGCAAAAAAAGGGGGGATTCTCGAATTCGAAAAAAGATCCAATGAATTTGAAAGAATTGAAGGAGTGTAATTAGCAATTAGCTTGGTGCTATTACTGTCTTTCCTGCCATGCCTACTCACTATCTATACCAGGAAACTTCCCCTTTTTTGACATTTAAGTAAGACCCTATCCTCTTCCCTTTCGACATCAAGATAATTAACATAGGTTGTGCTTTGAATATAAGCATACTACTAATCGATTCTTTGCTAACTCATGATTGAATACAACCTAGGAAGAGTTGTATGCCTATATAACTTACCTCCCAGACCAAGTAAGGAAAGTCTTAGATCTATGTAGTTATCGACCGACCATTAATGACTAGTTAATCCTTGTTTATCTATTAGTTTTCAATTCTTATCTTCGGTGCGGGGTAGAGCAATTTGGTAGCTCTCAAGGTTCATAACCTTGAGGTCATGGGTTCAAATCCTATATCTACAACATCGTGTTTTCCCAAACTATTTTAGGGAAGCTTATTAAAACATGATATACCTAACGAACTAGGGTAGTTGTAGGACTCTCGCTAGTATTGACTTCTTGGACTAGTACCGATTATGGCTCCTCGGATGAGTCTTTGTTTAGATAGGAATAGGTTCCTTCAACCTTAATGCACTAACAAAAAATTGCTTCCAGTTTGCATCTGATGAAAGTCTGTCTTTTCATTACAGGTATCGAGGTGATCCACTTCAGGACAACTTTAGCCATATAGATGTGGTAGTGAATTGATCATGTTAATAAGTCCAGATCGAGGAAAATTAATTAAGAATGAAGTTTTCTACGGATCATGAATTAGCAACTGCTTCTAACTAAAATAAATCCAATTTCCAACTGTAAACAATAACATGAATTGTTCAACCCATTTGAATGAAATACAGGAATATACCATAGACAATGGAAGAAGTCTTGCACTGTATGTTGTGTATGTCTCAGCGATGGTGGGTCCCATTCCTTATCCTAATAAAGCAACTAAAAAGGGGAAATTAGAGAAGAATATATGTATAAAAATCTTTCCCAACCGACCACCGATACTTCCCATGCGCTGATCGTGGATAAGACACGCAGAAGAAGAAAAGATGTCACGGAGATGGTTAGCTGCAAGGTGACTAACAGAAATTGCTTTTTAGGAGGAAAATGGACTAAATTATAGCAAAAATGACTCATGAGGATAGTTGGAAGCAAGGAACATTCTTTTGCAACTTTTGAATTTGACCTAAAGTTTCAGGGTATGTCCGCTCGAAGATTTTACCTACCCAATAGTGAAATCCTACAAATAAAGAAAAAAGGCTCCCAAAGTCCCCCAGAAACAGAGTTGATACTCCTACATCCATAGCATGAGTAGTTAAAGCAATTGAATGATTTTAAATTCAAGTTATTTCACGTAATAATACTCGTATATATTGAGCTCGTAATGGTACCGCGTAATTCAAAAGTCTCTCTATGGTTGAAGAATGAGCGTGTTCTTGGTCCATCATAGAAACATAGATAAGGTCGATGACTAAGACTGATTGAACCAAATCCAAGAAACCCAGGATATTCGGAGGTGTATGCTCTAAAAATAAGAGATGACTAGGCGCACATCTTCCTCGGAGTCTCCATCCGCTTCCTCTTCTTCTGGAGTCTCCCTTATCGACCATATATCGGACGAGACCAATTTTGATAAGGCTTTTAAACACCAGGAGTTTCCCCCAGAGAGTAGGAGGTCTTAGAGCTCTTTTCATACTATATGTCAAACTCCTGTTATTCCAAAAGCGCTACTACTGAATCATAAATAAAAAGAGTTGACAAAGCACAATTACAAAACAATACGACGATGCTTAACGAAGAGAAACCTAAGATATCTATGGCAGTCAATCATCAAATTTATGCTCAGGATCATTACCCTCTCCAATTTTAATACTTTAAAACCCAACTGTGTGTATTAATGAAGCACAACAATGTGACAAAAAGGAATCAAGCTATGTCATTATATTGGCAACAAACAACCATGCATGTTTACAAGTTACACTACCCAAACAAGTAGGAAACTAGCAATACAACACATGTGCCCTCGCAATGAAAAAGTCCCACTCACTCATATATAATAATGCATGTCAATGCAGGGATGGTCAAGAGACACTCACACTTACAAAAGAATTTTCAATTAATGCATATCAAATATCATAGGCTTGCCCTTATTTTCTTTATCTTAGCTTTCAAACAGTCAAGTTAGGATCACTATAGGACTTTCTCGGCTTGTAATGTAGGCTTGGGGCTGGTATGATACATATGGACAGTTAAAGTGACTAAGACTCCTTGACACAACACTTTTAGGATCTCACTTATTAACCATTTGTCACTTTATTTCCATCTTTATTTCTTCCCTTTAATTTTAAAGCCCATTCAGGTTGGGTGTGGTTTTCTTATTCTTTCTTTTTCAACTTCTTTCTTTTCTTTGCTTTTGCTACCTTACCCAGCCCTATTTTTTTCTCTTATTTTACCCTTCTTCATACCCATTATACATTATGCACCCCTACAATATCCACTCTCAACTTAGGCAATTTTTCTGAGTTAAAGTGCCCAATTCCAAGGAGGACCAGGGCCAAAACAGTTTCATTATAATACAAATAGGAAGGTAAAAGGTGAAAACAAAGAAATAGGCTATAAGGCTCAAAATAGGGATCAAGGGATACTATCTCACAATGGGAAGGTCATTTAGGCAAGAAGTGGACTAAACTCAAAAACGACCTACGATCCTTTACTAACCAACTATCCTACAACCTAAGTAAGACAAACCAGGCAAGTTCAGGATTTAATACACAAAGGGAACTAAGTAGTATCTCACATACATGGCATAGAGTCAATATTACCAGCTATTACTTATCTAGTTCATGCAATTGTTAGCAAGTGATTATTATGTCCCTAATCCTAATGCAATACCAAGATTCACAATAGTCACACATGCACACACATATATATATGTACATATCACATAGTTCAAAAATAAGCTATTGAAGGGTATAATTTTCAACACATTGTATCAACTGCCATAGATACTTATTTTTCTCCTAGTTAAATGACATAATACGAAATGAAACATAATAACCTAAACATGCCATTTATATTAGGAACAGGACTCCGAGGAAAAGAAGCAGGGCAACAAAAAGCCTAGTAGGACATCAAGACCCACAAGTAGCTCCACCCCCAACTTAAAATCATGCATTGTCCCCAATGCATCAAACCTCTACAATCAAGAGAGTTAGGAGCATACCTGGGGAACCATAGGTACGGAGATCTGGAATCAATCACATAACACAAATACAAATAACAAAATACCTTAGTTTGCCTCCCAAGTAGCGCCTGATTTCACATTGAGCTATGACGGACTTGGTTGGGTTCTCAAACTTAGCCAACAAGCCCATGGATACCTTGATTACCCAGACTTCATCAAGGTAGCCCAACAGTTTGCCTCTAATTTTCTCTCTCCATTTTGTACTTATGAATTTCACACCTAATTATTTTTTTGATTTCCCATTATGCTCGTGGGGCGATGGTATAAAGATAAAGGAACCAAGAAGTAGATATGGCATGGTGTACCTCTTGGCCCTTTTATGAAGAATATAATTTTTTGATGTTAGCTTGACAAATTCAAGATATAGATGTATTCTTCCTCCTCTTTGCACTCTTTTCTATCTTTGATGGCTCGATCAAGATGTGACTATCCTAACATAATGTGTAGAAATTCTCCAAATGAGATCCAACACGCCACATCTCCATATTTGCAATCTTCTTTACATCCCCACATAACAATAGTATGCTCTCCTTAAGTGTGACACTATCCACAAGAGTATAAGCAATTTTATACTCCTCTAATTTTTACTCTGCAAGTTGGCTGTTAGGAATTCTTTCAGTCTCACACCACCCATAACGAATTTGTAGGGCGTTACACGGAACAACCTTTGCATTTATCTCCAATGGTAAGTGGTAGATGACACACCCCAAAACCAAGCCATACGTAGGGGCACCTCAACCCCACATGAACCGGAGGTAATCCCGATAATCCCTCATAATTAATCATATGGGTCAGGTGAATTCCGACCATGTAATGATATGGAGAAAAACATACTAGAATTCATAACTTAAACAATGTCTATCTATTTTATAAATATCAACACACTAACCAATATACCTAAATCCACAATCATCCACAATACCTCTATACAAACCAAAGTTTACAAATATATATATAAGGACAAGCCCCCGACAATAGCCAAACCAATCAAGATAAGACTAAGTAAAGATAGGGGACCAAGAATGAATGTCTTTCAAAGTAAGGATGCTCACCATTCTATAATCAATGCACAAACTGCTTCAATCACCTAATCACTTCGTAGGAAGAGAAGATGATGCTCCATCCCTTATGTCGCATGGGAACATAGCTTTTGGAGACAGTTAGCGGTTAGAATGATAGCATGTAACTCAAGGATAAGGATAAAATAGCATCATCATTCAATTACGAGCAATATATTGTATTCAATCATATTCTTAACCTTATCCATATATACATATCACATGCTAATTAAGGTGACAAGATTTATCAATACTTTCGAAGCACTCATTCATCATGCATGCGATGGAGGACACCAACCTTCCACACTTATATATTCAAGCATGTATCATTAGGCATAGGAATTTAACCATATTCACATATCATCATGTAGGGGACTCTAACCACATATATGTCCATTCAAGTGAGGGATTCTAACAACTCATGCATATTCATATTAAGTGAGGGACTATAACTACTCACACACATTTATTCAAGGAAGGGACTCTAACCACATTCTCTCCCATTTGACAAGGGACTCTAAGCGCATGCAACATTAGATAAGGGACTCTAACCCCAAGCCAATTCATTTGGTGAGGCACTTCAACCTTATGAGATATTATTATGCTAGGGACTTTAACCAAAAGCTATTTCTTTAGGCAAGGGACCTTAATCTCAAGACATCACGGCTATCATTAGTCAACATTAGGACGCTAACCCTTTGTCCATGCATCCACATACATTCAATGCCACACATAAGAGCTTTAGCCTATTTGGCCAATTCAACATCATACATGACCACATGGTCTTCATGGGAGCCTTTATTGCTCAACCATTTCAATAGGCCAATGCCTTAATTCAAATTCTTATACAATTCAAACTATGGTCCTTAAGACCCTTACAAGCCATTCACATTTCATTAGCAATTCTATACCACAATTTAATCCCATACAAAATTCACGTTCATTTTTGTGTTAGGGACTTTAACCCCTTCTTATTCTTCAAATAATCAAAATCATCAATTACCCAATACATGTCTCATATTTACCTTCACAATATCATTTATCAAGTATTCATACATATGAGGCCATTGCCCTAGTTCAAAACATCACCAATATGTTACTAGATAATTTACTTAGACCTTTTCACAAACACCTTATGTACTTACCTTTAATAAGGTCA
Source organism: Capsicum annuum (assembly GCF_002878395.1). NCBI lineage: Eukaryota > Viridiplantae > Streptophyta > Magnoliopsida > Solanales > Solanaceae > Capsicum > Capsicum annuum. Next base: position 106,910,798 of record NC_061114.1, read on the forward strand.
TTTTTATGGTAGAATTCATCAAGATTAGGGTTACCCATGAACCACATGTCAGACCACATTTAAGAAGAATCCACATATGCAAATCATCATCAATAACATGAATAAACACAAGTCTATGTAGGAATCATCATTTCATCATTTAGCAATAAAACCCTTTTTCATTTGATTTTAAAACCACCATGTATACTTACTAATTCAAGTGTGAAATACATGGGTTTTAGAGTTATTTAAGAAGTGTAAGAGACACATGCCTTAAAAAAATTGAATCACCAAGAATATTGACTCCCCTTTGCCTCATAAAGATCACCTCCAAACCCTAGCCTCCAATCTTGTTTCAAGAACCTTTAGAGTGTTTTGGAGTGTTTGAGTTTTGTAAATGAAGGCTTAGGAGGCTAAAATGCCTTATATAGTAAGAGGGTTTAGGGTTTTAGGAATGGGAAATTACCACAATGCCCTTAGTAAAAAGATGGAAAGTGACCTCATCCAGGGGTATGACTCCCCCATATGACTCCCTTAGTAATAGTACCCTAGGGTACGAGTGGTACCCTAACTAATACCCTAGGCCTTTCTTAGGTTAACCAAATTGTTTTGGGTATGAGTGGGAACCCTTGAGTCATAACCAAATGGTACGACTCACCCCCTAGTCGTATACACAAATCGTATACCAAACTATCCACTCTAAATAGAGACTACCCTCTACACGATTGAGTTGCATACAACTCGTATGCATAGGGTACGATCAAGGGAAGGTCATGTCATATAGAAAATCATATGCTACCTTAATATGCTTTCCAAGGTACGATAGGGGGAGGGAAGAGTGGATACAGCCCATATCCATAGGTACGACTCAAGATCCAAGTCATACCCAACTCAGAAACATAAAAAATTATTGTTTTTCTCAAGGTTCAAGACCTAGGTGTTTCAATCCTCACCTACTTGGATCATTCGTCCGCGAATGAAGGGTAAGGTAAGTGTATACACAAGCTAAAATATCATCACACGTCACTTCAATCAATGTTAAAACAAGCATTCATCAAGGATAAAACACACCTCATGCTCATTTTCAATCAATTATTCATCTCATCAACTTCAGGACTCTAACCCATCACTTATTAACACTTACTCATTTCACAACTTAGGGACTCCAACCCATCAACTTTCAAAGACATCAAGAAACTCAAAGCATTGGGGAATTTAACCCATCATCTATCAAAATATGAATTTATGCAATGCACTAGGGACTTCAACTGATGGTCTAACAAGTCATAAATCATTTCACACATTAGAAACTTTAATCCATTGTCTAACAAAGACATAACTCAATTCAAAGCCTGGGGACTTCAAACCATTGTCTATCAAAGACATATATCAAAGTAAGGATATTAACATATACCTCTAATACAAGCTTTATTCATGTCCTCGTTTACCTACCAAGTAGCTTCCTTACGCTTTTGGTTCCTCCATAGAACTTTCACCGAAGCCACCTCTTACATTCGCAACCGGCAAATTTATTGATCCAAGATTCTCACTGGGATCTCCTCATGGGACAAAGAGTCCAAAATAGTAATATTTTCCAAAGGAACAACCAATGAAGGGTCACCCACATATTTCTGCAACATAGAGACATGGAAAACTGGGTTAATAGAGTCCATACTAGGAGGCAACTCCAACTCATAGGAAACATAGACAAAACTCTTCAAAATCAACTACAGACCAACATAGCGGAGACTAAGCTTCCCCATTTTACAAAAATGCATCACTCCCTTCATGGGAGACACTTTCAAGAATACCCAATCTCCCATATTAAAATCTAAGTTCCTACGCCTCACATTTGCATAGGACTTTTGGCGACTTTGAGTGATTTTCAACCTATCATGAATTACCTTCACCTTATGTAAGGCTTGCTGACTAGATAAGTGCCAAGCAACCTACCCTCTCCAACCTCGTACCATCTAAAAAAAGATTGACACCTCCTACCATACAATACCTCAAAAGGAACCATGCTAATACTAGAGTAGTAACTATTATTATAGGTGAACTCAATCAAAGGCAAGTGGTCATAACAGCTACCACCATAGTCAATTACACAAGCCCGCAACATATCCTCCAAAGTTTGGATGGTCCTTTCCGCTTGTCCATTATTTTTAGGTGGAAAGTGGTACTAAGGCACACTCTATTACCCAAACCCTTTTGGAACAACTTCTAAAAGTAGGATGAAAATGGAGGACCACGATCCAAAATAATAGAGACTGGAACACCATGCAGATTCACAATCTCCACAAGAAACAACTTAGCATAATCTTCCACCAAGAAATTAGTCCTCACGGACAAAATATGAGTGGACTTGGTCATTCTATCAATAGTAGCCCAAATCAAATCATATTGATTCTGGGATCTAGGAAGACTAGTAACAAAATCCATATTAATTGTCTTTCACTTCCATTAGGTTAGTGAGATCTCTTAGAACAAGGCCCCAGGCTTCAAGTGGTCAACTTTTTTCTATTGACACATCATACACATATCCAAATAACTAGCCACATCACATTTCATATTACCCCACTAATAGAGCTCTCAAAGATCATGGTACATTTTAGTGAAATCGGTATGTATAGAATACCAAGATTTATGAGCCTCGACCATGACCCTTTCCATCGACATTGGGAACAAATAGCCTACCTTTGAATCTCAAGATACCATCACCACCAATCACAAAGTCCTTAACCTTGTATTGACCCACATTACTCTTTATTTTTATCAAGTCGGGGTCCAATACTTACTTTCCTTTATCTCGACAACAAGAGACGACAGAGATACCAGAAGCACAAATACACCCCCATCCTCGGATTTCGCAAGTCTAACTCTAAGATTAGACAAATGGTGAATGTCTTTCATCAATTCCCTCTTATCCTCATCTATATAGGCCAAACTTCCCATGGACAACCCACTAAGAGCATCAGTGACTATGTTTGCCTTTTTGGGATGGTAATGGAGACTCATATTATAGTATTTCAATAGCTCAAGCCACCTTTTTTGCTGGAGATTCAACTCCTTTTGGGTAAACACATATTTGAGACTTTTATGATCAGAAAGATATCAATATGAACCCTATATAGGTAATGTCTCCAAATCTTTAACGCAAAGACCATGGCTAACAACTATAACTCATAGATAGGGTAGTTATTTTCTTGAAATTTTAATTTCCTAGAAGCATAGGCCACCACCCTACCATGTTGCATCAACACGTAACCAAAAGCGACATGAAAAGCATCCTAATAAACCACAAAACCATTACTACCCTCGAGCAAGGTCAAAACTAAAGTTGAAGTCCATTTATCTTTAAACTTCTCAAAACTACCCTCACACAAATTAGAACACAAGAACTTAACATTCTTTTAGGTCAATTTGGTCAACAGGGTAGATATAGTCAAGAAATTCTCTACAAATCTTCTATAGTAACCGCCTAGCCCCAAGAAGCTCTGAATATCAATTGGAGTCGTAGGTCTAGGCCACTTTTTAATCACCACAACCTTTTAGGGATCTACCATGATTCCTTTACGAGAAATGACATAACCAAGAAAAGCTACGGCTTTCAACCAAAACTCACACTTGGAGAACTTGGCATACAAACGATGATCCTTCAAAGTTTGTAACACGACATGGAGGTGATCTATATGATCACTAAGATATGATCAATGAAGACAACACAAACATGTCCAAAAATGTATGAAAGACACTATTCATCAAGTCCATAAATGCCGCTAGGGTATTGGTCAACCCAAAAGTCATGATAAGAAAATCATAGTGACCATACCGGGTTCTAAAGACTGTCTTAGAGATATCCGCATCCCTAATCTTAAGATGATGATAACCCAATCTATGATCAATCTTAGAGAAACACTTCGCTCCTTAAAGTTGATCAAACAAATCATCGATCCTAGGAATAGGATATTTATTCTTTATGGTCACTTTGTTGAACTGACGATAATCAATGCACATACGAAGAGAACCATCCTTCTTGTGCATGAATAACATGGGAGCACCCCATGGGGACACACTAGGGGGATAAGAACTATATCTAAGAGGTGTTGCAATTGCTCCTTAAGCTCTTTTAGCTTTTCTAGAGCCATTCTATAAGGAGGGATAGAAATTGGATGGGTGTCCGAGACAAGATCAATCCCAAAATTAATTTCCCTATTGGGAGGAACACTGGGAATATCATCGAGAAATACCTCAGGAAACTTATTAACCACAGGAATGGTTTCTAGAGAAGCTCTTCCGATTAGAATATTTAACTTGTACTAAATGATACAAACACTTCTTTGAAATTAACTTTGAGGCCTTTAGATAAAAAAAAAAAGAACTTTCTCTTAGGCACTAGGGAACCACCTTCCCATACAATGATCAGCTCATTTGGGAATTGGAACCTGACTTTATAGTTTCAACAATCTAAAGAAGCATAATAGGAATACAACTGATTCATCCCCAGAATGACATGAAAATCAACCATGTCCAACTTTATCAAGTCTACAAGAGTATCCCTATACCAACTGATATCATAAACCGCTTATAAAACCTTCTAATAACTATAGGGTCTCCGACTGGGGTAGAAATAGAAAAAGGAATTGAAAGACTCTCAGGACCACAATCAAGATACACAGTTACATTCGGGGTCACATAAGAAAGAGTCGACCCTGGATTAAGAAAAAAATACACATCATGGGAGAAAATTCTCAACATACCTATGACAATATCGGGAGATGCCTCAAAATCCTAGCGAGTAGCAAGTGCATACAAGTTGTTTTGTCCTGCACCAGTGCCCGAAATAGAAGCAGAGGCAGACATAGCACCCTTTAATACAAGAGTAGATGGAGTAGCAATAGGGGCCCTGTTGGCCTAAGAAGCTACTAGAGAGGGGGTAATCATATTGAATATTCCTAATCTAACCACAGTGGAAATATTTATTTCTCCCCTTCTCATACTGACCACGATGACCCTGACCACAAAATATTCAAAGAGGGCAAGGTAAATATGACTAGGCACCACTTGACTAGAATTGGGCACCCTGTGCCCGAGACCCACCACTAAATTAAGTCTGATGATCACCCAAAAAATTTGGGTAAGGAGAGCAAACACTAGCCGAGGAGAAAGAACTCAAAGTCCTCTACTTCTTTAGTGGCCACTTGCCACCATCACCATCAATAGGCTCAGAAGGCATAAATTTCTTTCCTAGCCTCTCACTAAGCTCAACTTGCTTTTTTGCTCTTTTTTCACTTGTTACAAATACACATCAACCTAGAAATATGCATGTTCTGAATCAACAAGGTCATCTTTCTCTCAAGAACTAACTCATGGAAAAATCCCAAGACAAACTTACGCATTCTATCCCTTAATTTATAGATGATCTTGAGAGCATAACTTGATAATTGATGGATTTTAAAGAATACACTTGAACGAACATCCTCCCTTGTTTCAAGTTCATAAACTCTTTCGCTTTAGCCTTTCTCAACTCTTGAGGAAAGAAGAAATCTAAGAAAGCCTTGAAGAAGTCGTCCCACATGGAGAGACTAGCATTAACACCTCTAGATAACTCCCACCCCTCATAACTTGGGTATGCTACATCCTTCAATTGGTAGGGAACGAACTCGATGACCTCAATCTCCAAAATATGCATAATTCAAAATATCTTCTCTATTTAATCAACAAAGCCTTAAGGATCCTCCTCAACCTTCATACAAGAGAACATAATAGGGCTCAACCTCATAAATTGGCCAATTCTTATAGCCTTAGAAAAAATGATAGTCGGAGCACCATGCTCTACATGAGAGGCTACCAATTGAGTCAAGAGTTTGATAGAGCGATGAAACTCAACATTCGTAGCATCCTTCTGAGGTGATGGAATAAGAGGGTCACTCTCATAGTCAGGTTTGGTGGAGGCAGTTGTCGTAGTCTTAGCCCGGGTCTAAACTTAAAAATTGGATGAGCTTCGTACGTAGGGCCCTCAAAAGGGTTTATTTGAGCCTCAAATCTCCTTGGGGGCATAATCTAAAAGATAACAAATAGAAATCCAAGAAATCCAAGACCTTACACTTTATAGCTTAAGATTGAGACACAAGAAAGGGAAACATTTCCTAAAATGTCTCATAGCTCCTTTTTTATAAGTGTGGTGCACTACACACCCATAAAAGAGACTCTACACAATATGGTATTATGTACAGCCAACTAACCATGAACCTAGTCTCTGATACCAACTTGATATGCCCTAAAATTAGGTAATGTCGTAAGGGCACCTCAAGCCCACATAAACCGAATGTCCCCTCCATCATAATCAATAACATAGGTTAGGTAAATTTTAACCATATAATGAGATAGAAAAAAATATACTACAATTCATAACTTAAACAATGTCTATCCATTTCATAAATATCAACACACTAACCAATTTACTGAAATCCACAGTCATCCATAATACCTCTGTACAAACCAATGTTTAGAAATATATATGTTGGGACAAGCCCTCGATAATAGCCAAACTAGTCAAGATAAGATTAAGCCTAAAGATATGGGACCAAGAATGAATGTCTTTTGAAGTAATAAAGCTCACCACTTTGTAGTCAATGCATGAACCGCTTCGATCACCTAATCACTGCACAGGAAGAGAAGATGATGCTCCAGCCGCTATGTCGCATGCGGACATAGCATCTGGAAATAGTTAGCGATTAGAACACTAACATATAACTCAAGGATAAGGATAAAATAGCATCATTATTCAACAACAAACAATATATTGTATTTGATCACATTCATAACCTTATCCATATATACATATCACATGCTAATCAAGAGGATAAGATTTATCAATACTTTGGAAGCACTCATTCATCATGCATGCAATGGAGAAATCCAAAATTCCACACTTATATATTTAAGCATTTCTCATTAGGCATAGGACATTAACCATATTCACATATCATCAAATAAGGGACTCTAACCACATACACGTCCATTCAAATGAAGGACTCTAACCACTCACACACATTCATTCAAGCAAGAGACTTTAACCACATACTCACCTATTTAGAAAGGGACTCTAACCTCATGCTATATTAGATAAGGGAATCAAACCCCAAGCTAATTTATTTAGCGAGGCATTTCGACCTCATGAGTTCTCGTTATGCAAGGGACTTTAACCACAAGCAATTTTATTAGGCAAGGGTCATTAACCTCAATACATCATGACTATCATTAGTCGAGATTGGGACTCTAACCATTTGTCCATATATCTACATATATTAAATTCCACACATAAGAGCTTTAGCCTATTTAGCCAATTCAGCATCATACATGACCACATGGTCCTCTTAGAAACCTTCATTGCTCAACCATTTAAATAGGAAAATGCCTTAATTTGACTCCTTATACAATTCAAACTATGGTTCTCAATACCCTTATAAGCCATTCACATTTCATTAGCAATTCTATACCTCAATTTAATCCCACACATAATTCAAATTCATTTTCATATTAGGGACTTTAACCCCTTTAGTTTTCATCAAACCATCAAGGTCATTAATTACCCAATAAATATCTCATATTTACCTTCAAAATATCATTTATCAAGCATTCATACATATTGGGCCATTACCCTAGTTCAAAACATCACCAACATATGACTAGACAATTTACTAACACCTTATGTGCTTGCCTTTAACAATGTCATTTTTATGGTAGAATTCATCATGATTAGGGTTACCCATGAACCAAATATTAGACCACATACAACAAGAATCCACAAAATCAAATCATCATCAATAACATAAATAAACACAAGTCTAAGTAGGAATCATCATTGTTCATTATTTAGCAATAAAACCCCTTTTTATTTTATTTTAAAACCACCATGTACACTTACTAATTCAAGTGTGAAATAAATGGGTTTTAGAGTTATTTAATAAGGGGAAGAGATACATGTATTAAACAACTTGAATTATCAAGAATATTGACTTCTCTTTGCCTCTTATAGATCACCCCCTAAACCCATCCTCTAATCTTAGTTCAAGAACCTTTAGAGTGTTTTAGAGTGTTTGAGTTTTGTAAATAAGGGCTTAGAAGGCTATAATGACTTATATAGTAAGAGGGTATAGGGTTTTAGGCATGGGAAATAACCTCAAAGTCCTTATTAAAAATCTGGAAAGTGAACTCATCAAAGGGTACGACTCTCTTAGTAATCGTACCCTACTGTATGAGTGGTATCGTAACTCGTACCCTAGACTTTTCCTAGGTCAACCATACTATTATGGGTAATGAGTGGGCACCCTTGAGTCCTAACCAAAGGGTACAATTCACTTCTAGTCATATACACAAACCATATACCAAATAGTCCACTCTAAATGGAGACTACCCTCTACACGATTGAGTTACATATGACTCATATACAGGGGGTACGATCAAGGAAAGGTTCATGTCATATAGAAAATAGTATGCTACCCTAAAATTCTATCCAATGTATGATAGAGGGAGGGGGGAGTAGATATAACCCATATCCATGATATGACTCAAGCTTCAAGTCGTACCTAACTCAAAGGCACCAAAAGTTGTTATTTTTCTCAAGGTTCAAGGCCTAGGTATTTCTGTAGATATACAAGACAAAACTATCAATAATGATAAGATTGAACAATATAGTAAAAACAACCATAACAATAATGATAAGAAGAGACAAGAAAGCATGTCTATTATACTATCAGATCAATTGTTGGGTCCTCTCATCATTATGTTGGACTGGCCATTGGGCCTCTTAGGATAGAGTGATTGTTTTCATCTGTACCTGTTAATCCTATACTCAAAGAAAAGTCATCAGTCAAAAAAATATGTATTTGTAACATGCTCGAGTCCTCGGTTGTCATTTTCTACTCCATGAACTGTTGAAATTTGTACTCCGTCGTGATGAAATCTTTGAAGAATTCTCAAAAATTTATGCCCTTACTCATGAAATTTTTGAGAAATTCTCACAATTCTTGAAACCTCAAAAATTCTTCCCCAGTTTTTATTTTTGGAGTCTTATATTCTTGTACCGCTCAAAGAAAACATTAGTCTAAGAGAAATGATTGTCCTACATTTGAATATCATAACCTCAATTGTGATCTGCCTTTATATACTCAAGAGTTGAGTTAATTAGCTTGGCGATTTAGAAGTGTAGGAATATGAAAGAGAGGGGGGGAAGAAGTGTTTTGTTAGATTATGACCGGACCCAGAGTGGGCTGCCTACGTATCCAAATAGAAGTCAGGTCAAACGTAGTTTGTGAAGTAACAAATCATTTGTCAACATTCATCTAAATTGATCCTTTCACTTTCAGAAGTGTCATATGTAAAATAAAATTATCGAGAAGAGGTATGGGTAAGATAAGAATAAGGAGTCATAGTGTTTTGCCTTGGGCCATGAGAAGGGGGACTGAAATTTTTTTGGATATTAAGCATATTTGTCATATTGCAGATTGTTACTTGAGTTCGATGTTCAAATTCTAGACAGCCATAAAATAAAATAAGCAAGTCAACAAAAATTACATAATCCATAAGTTCAACACATACAAAACAAAAGTCATTTTGGGAGGAAGACTAAGCCTTAATAAGCATTCCAGGATTGAAGATTTGAGCTCCTAACGCACAAAACAAGATAGTGATAGAATATGATGTCGAATTTGCAATTGTGATTGTAAAGAAGGTAAGAGTGATAGGAAATGTACAAGGTCAACTTTTGTTGAACATCAGATTTGTTGATTTATATCATATTATTGATTCATCCAACTCCATACATAAAAATGATAAAGTACAGGAAAATAAATTTTTTTTATGGTGAGATCAAACTCATTAAATGAGTGCCTATGTATCCACAAGGGAATCAGGTCGATCGTAGTTCAAATTACATAAGCAAGGAAGATATAATAAAAGGAAATTGCAGAGTGTAAAACTTGAAAAAATTTCAAACTTTGAGAGTATGGAGAAGAGAATCAACATGTTATCCTCTACACCAATGTATAACCCTTGCAAGTCGAGCCTAGTAAATTAATCATCATCATAATTCAACTTTGTCACCAATCAATGCTTGAATTTTGTCATTTACAGTTTGAAACTCTTCTATGGTGTATCCTTTCATCCCTGAATGATAAGCACAAGTTTTAGAATGATCAATCCATGGTGCATATGTGTTCATGACAACTGCAAAAATAGGAGTGATATAGCCAGCCATCCTTAATCTCTCATAAAGTTAAGCTATAGGCTCAGCCAAAGGAGTGTACTGTCTTGATGGATTTTTTTGAAGCTTATATCGAGGTTTGGTGGATCGAGTGGATCGCTGATTTATCGGTGGACTTGGGTAAGAAACTGGAATGTAGTTTGATATTGGAGCAACAAATAGAAGTGGGTACCAAATAGTCTGTGGAAGAGGTTTTGTGAAGGGTTGTGGATAATAGGCTTGGACATAATTGGATGTTGGAATAATTTCTAGACTTGGGTACCATATCCGTTGAGGTTGGGGTATATTTAATTCAGGATTTGGAGGTTTGGATGTCTCATCGATGATTGTCTTCCCCTTATTCTTGGATTATGGATTAACCAAATTTGCCTCAACTGTGAGCTTCTTTTTTAGCTTATTGTCAAACCGCCTAACAAAGTTAGTTGTTAAATGGTCCCAAGAAACCTATTTACTAGTATTATTTTTGGCGTACCACATCAATGTTTGACCCTTAAGTGAACTAACAGAGAGTTTTGTCTTTGGGCTATCACTTTGTCCTATAACCGATAGCTTGTCAAGATACTCCTTCAAATGGAAATGAGGGTTCCCTGACCCATCATATAATGGAAATTTCCAACCCTTGATTCTCTCCTTGGCTTCTTCCTTTAATTTGGATGACCTACTTATTTTGGGCCATTAAGATGGTCCTGCCTCATGGCTAGGAACTTGTCCTTCCTTCTCTTTGTCCTTACTCGTATTTATCAACTCAATAAGTGCTTTTAGAAATGCAATTGAAAACTGACATGGGGACATAGGCAAACCATGATCATACTTAGGAGAAGTTGTCAGTATAGGGGACTCCGTAGTATGGATGGGAGGGTTGTAGTCTTCTTCAGGTAGTGGCTCTGCAAAACCTGATGGCATCTTAATCGAGCCTTGAATATTAGTCATATTTCCCTAATTAGCTCTATTCTTCTTCCTAACCTTTTGATGCTCGAAATAGCTCTAGTTTGATGCTCAAAATAGCTCTATTTTGATGCAACCCCAAACTCTCGTGCTCAGCTTCACTGTTGGAAAGCTTGATACGCATCTCTTGACTGGTCATTTTTTATGTTCAACTTAAGTCAACCTTAGCAGAAAGGATTTATAATTAGGAACAAAGGGCACTCAAGGATGTATAAATGAATATTCTACTCATTTAAAGATAATGAGTTCTGTTCATTCGGAGTGAATAGACGTTATGAGAGCTCTATGTAGCTTAGATATTGTGAAAGCTAGAGTATGACATAAGTATCAAAAGGATCATGTGGGACATAGTATGTAAGCGTTGAAAGCATTAAGAAGAGAAAATCCTAAAACGATAAGTTGTACTATAAGATTATGAATTAGACTAAACCCTTTTATCAAAGCAAGAATTGAGCCTAAAGCTGGTTAATATACTAAAAGACAAGTCAGGAGGATAAATTGAAGGTAAGTATTGAATAGGACCTAAGAGTGTATTATAGGGACCTAACATGACAAGAATTTTAAGGGTAAAGAGCTCTAAAGTAAGGAACACTATATGTAAGGAGTGACTAAGGAAAGAATGGAAACAACAAGATAGGCACATGTCAATACAAACATAGAAATGCTACACATAGAAAGTAATTGTGAGTCCCTTTGAGGTCGTGAACCTATTTGGACTTTGAATGAGACTAACATTCAACGCATCAAGGGTGACAAGGTATCCTACGTTGAATGGGACACATATTCCTTAGTAAAAGAAACATGTAGCCAAGATCTAAAGGACAAGAGTGGGTTTGTGACATGGTTCCCTTAAGTGGACAACTCGAGAGTGGGAAAGCTAGTGACTGTCGATGCACCGCTGATCGATCGATCCACAAGACATTTCCTAAAGGGTGTTTTAGGAAAGAATATTCGTGTATTCATGCAACTGTTCGTAAGAAGAAAACAAAAGAGGTTTCCAAGTGGAGATGGGTATGAATGGAATGTTAATTATATAAAGCAGTAACACATAGCACATAGCAAAATGTAACATGCTAAACAGTATATATATAAATAAACATGATAACACATAAGAAATAAAAAAAAGGGAAAGGGATATAAATAATAATAAAGGGAAAGGAGAAGAGACTAACCTATAACAATAAATCATGACATAAACAACAAGAGAGAAAGCAGTTATGAAAAATAAAACCAACAAAGTGAAGGAATCCCACATAAAACACAAACTCGTAATGGTTAGAACCTAAGATCTCCAGCAGAGTCCTCATTCTGTCGTGCCCCATTTTTATCATGAAAAGTGGGATTCGACGTGACCACTCTTTTTAGGATTATTTTGAAGGTGGAAGTATGAAGAGTCACCACCTAACGAATTAAGGTGCGTTAGGGCACCGGTCTAGGCTAACTATGAACCTATTTTGTTATTTTGTCTTAGTTTACTAAAGATTCGGGTAAGGATTTAAATTACCTCAAAAGGAAGGTGTTAGGCACCTTTCGAGGTCCACAAAGGTGGTTTCCGGCCGAATTCATATTTTACGTGGGAATTCTATGTGATCAAATAAGGTCTCTTATTTTATTATTAATTTAATATTTAACTAAGTGATAAATTAATTAATGAACAAAACATGTTATTTTATTATTTCTAATTGTTAGTTATCTAAGTGATAAAAACATATAATAAGATAAGCGAGGAGAAAGAAATGACATAATTTATAACAAAAGGGGACTGCTTATATAATAAACTAACTACCCCAAATAAATAAGCATATAAAGTAAATGTAAAGAAAAGGAAGAAATCGTCAAATCAAACAAATAAATGTTTTGGTCTCATTCGGATCAGAAACCCAACTTGTTTAATTATCATCTGACCCACTGGCCGAACTCTTAGACAAGTCATATGTCTTATGTTTAATGTCTGTTGGAGATCATCACTTTTGAATGACTATTCGTCCCACCCCACCTAGGCTGACTGTCAACTCTAAAGGCGTTCTAAGACAAGGATAAAACTAGCGTCTTTAGTAATCTCTATCGTCCCGCCTATCATCCAAGAGGTATTGGACTATTCTATTTTGGTTTTGCGGTCTAGACAAAATAAAGCTATGTTTCTTAGGACTCAAAAAACGTAACAAGTAGGACATCATGTAGCACATAATTGTTCCAAGTTAGCCTGTTGGTTAATTAAAGTTGATTAATGTGATTAACATGCAAAGATGAAGAATAGCTATTTTTGTGTTATTAATCTATAGGCATGATATCTAAGTGTTCAATAAGTTTTAGTGTGACAAAATGTAACTGTGATTCGTGGATGTAACAATGTGTTGTCAAGTTGTTAAAAGAGGGTGACAAAAGTGTGGTAAATATGTCAAGGAATTGTGCTCACAAATTTCATTGTGCAAGTGTTATAAACTAATGAGAATATAATAAAATATTGAAAGTGCATCAATATGCTAAGGAACACAATGATGTACTTAATCTAATGTTTAATATGTTGAGAATGCTCAAAAATCTACGCTTTAACATGATGGCAATTGTGCTAGTGCACAGTACTTTCATATTATTGCGCTAAAATGCAGTAACACGGTTTTAGTAATGCAGAAATTTGACTATCATGCTGAAAATATGCTAATAAGCAGGAGCCTTACATTAATATGCTGAAAGTAGTGCAGGAAATTTATATTACCATGCTGAAATTTTATTCTAATACACCAGAAATTAAACCTAACATGCTGAAAATTGATTTTTCATGCTGAAATTATATTTTTTTTTAATGTGAAGAGTGAGATAACATGTAAGGACATGAAGGAATTTAATGTGAATGTGCTAAAAATGCTTCGATAAAATGTTTAACATGCTGAAAATTTATTAACATGTTGAAAAATACATTGACATGCTTATTTTAATGTTAGACATACTAGAAGATACGACTTTCTCAAATTTAATTTTTAACGAGCTAAGAATACTTAATTCTAATGTTTAAAATGCTAAAGTTTAATATGCTGAAACATATGTTAATATGCAAAAAATTTAACGCTAATGTGTTTTAACAATATTTGTGTTAACATACAAAAATATGTGATCACATGTTTAACCTAGTATATAACGTGCATTTAATGTGCCAAAATTTCTTAAGCCTAATGTTTAACATATTACCATGCGGGAATGTGTAGGAATTTAGTGTTAACATGCAGCAAAAAATTAAATTATTTTGTTATGCCTAAATTGTGTTGACGTGCCAAACATGCAATGACATGTTAATAAGTTATGGCTTAAGTGTCCAAACACTTCGAATATTAGGTGATTCATATAGCACGTAACGCACGTAAAATCCTAAGTTGTGCCTACCTGTACCATTCATAGAGCATGTTGGTCCCTGCACCCCCTCCCCGAGCAGTCCCCAAAATTATTATTACAATAATAGTAATGTTTATACAATAATATTAGAAACTAAAATTAAATTGAACTACTACAATCTAATATAAACGCTCCAGTGACTCTTAGAAACCCCATAATTATTTATTTAAACCTTCGAGACAAGATGTAATGGCAAGCAAACAGGAGCATATAATAACGAACATCAAAATATTCCCATAGACATGCTTTCTAAAGGCTTTCACCACATGATGCAGTCAACACACACAAAGAATGAAAATTACATCATTTTGAGAACTTACCAGTAAATGACAAAAATAATAATAAAGAACGAAAAGAAGAATGATTACAATAGTAAAGCGAGATGAATGCCTTGTCGGAATTAGAGAAACCAAATAGCTTGAAAATATCTTTTACTTCATCTTACGGTAGCAAGTAGTTTTTATTTTAGAGAGTGATTGTAATTGAAGAGTTGTCTATTAATTGAAAAGAGGGGTTGTTTATATAGGATAAAGGGTTATGAAAATAAAGAAAGGAGGATATTTTCATCAATCTGAAGAATATTTATCAATCAATCAATTAATCCTCAAAAAGTTGAATCAATCAAATGAGCCAAAAATGTTAACCTTCAGTCAGAGAAAAATAAAAAAGGAAAAAAATATTCAGAGAGAAAAAAATTAAAAAAATCAGTCAAAGATGATGTCCTTAATCAATTTTGGGTAAGGGTAAGATATTTTATTTCTATAAATAAGAAAATCATGTGTTAAATTAAGGAGGAAATAATGTCAATCACATTGTGGTATACCATAGTTAGATGAGAAAAATTAAATTAAGGAGAAATCCAATCAGTCCCAATCACAATAAATATTGAACTAAAAAGAATCAGTACCAACCAATACACCATGTAAAGAAATATGTTAGCTCTAGGATGAGACAATTAAATAAGGGAATCACAAAATTGATCACAAGTATGTGAAAGACAAAGTTGTACCATTGTTTAGATTAGTCAGCTATATAATATTCAACTAAGAGGAAAGGCAAAAAGGAGTCAAGATTGTCAGCATAACACTAAAAAACTAGGTGTTAGATTTTTCATAGTTATATAAAACAGATTCTATTAGTATTGATTAAACAAAAAATGCAATCCACAAGTAAGAACAACAGCTTCAAGATGGAATAAGCAACCTATTAGAATCTAAAGACAAAATCAAGCATCACCAACTTTGGGGCTTTTCACATATAACAGTCTAGAGATGAACATAAATGCATAATTGAATGAATAGAATCAAAATCCATAATTAAAATTTATGAATTTGAAAGCTAAGGGACTTATTTAGACAATTTTGCAATCAAAGAAAACAAACATGTAAGTTAAGGATTTGAGATAGCAAACCAGATATCAATCGGGTTCACCAAAAGGACCTCGTCGGTCATCAATTCTAGCGAGGGCATGACTGGTGAGAAGATATAGGGGTTGAATTACGGCTGGTGGTTGTATTGGAGGGGGCTATTGGCAATGGTAGTGGCAGATCTGGGCACTGACGGAGGAGAGGTATGGCGCCATGGCTGTCGTCGGCGTTGCTGGGTTATTAGAGAAAGCTTTCATTAGTGGGAGGCATCCATGTCTGGTGCAGAATTACAGATCTAGGCAGAGGATAGTGAAAGAAGAGGATGGAGGTAGAGTAGCAGCTGGTTGTCGTCTCCTCTGGCGGCGATGATATTTATGGAAGGGAGATCGGAGATTTAGAGAGGTTTTTGAGGTTGGTGGTGGTTTCATGATTGAGGGAGTAGAGACGCTAATGAGGGGGGCGGCAAAGAGGTGGCGACAATGGATTTTTAGTTAAAAAATAGAGAGAGAAGAGAACATGTAGAGAGAGAGAGAGAGTGGGGCGACTGATTTGGGAAATCAGGGTTAGGTTTTGGGTATTATGAGTTTTGAAAGAAAATGATAGGGTCTTATGATCTCAACTGTTGAATCAGTTTTGATCGACAGCTAAGATTTAAAGGCTGAGGAATTGATCAAAATTTAAATATAATTTAAAATTATGTCACCAAATTGGCTATAATTGTAATAAAATGGCTAAAATTACAATGACTTGGGTAAAGATTGAGGCTAAAAGACAAATAAACTAGGCAAAGTGATTTCAAATTAGGTTGTTATTTAAATAATAGTAGCGATAATAATAATAATAATAATAATAATAGATAATAAATAATAATAAATTAAAAATAATGATAATATATAATAATAATAATAATAATAATAATAATAATGCAACACTAGACAATGTATTTGCAAAATGTGAGTGTGCACAATTACGTAAAAAAATAATTTAATAAATATTAATAAAATTACATAAAATATTGTATTTATTTTAAAAAATTATAAAAATGATACTGAAAGACAATAAAATAATTGATGCATTTTTATAAATTAGGAATGTGACACGTCACTATGTATTTAATGTGAGATAATGTGTAAAAATATTAATAATTAAAATTAAATAATTTTGGTAAAATAGCAACCTAAAAGTAATATCGGAGGGGTCAAAATTGGGTGTCAACACATTGGTACCACTTTCTTATATTGTGTGAGTTTTCATATAGTAATTGTTATCACTCTAGTATTGCTATGGCACCATTCGATGCACTTTATAGAAGAAAATTTAGGTTACATATTGGGTGGTTTGAGTCAAGAGATGTTAAGCCTTTAGGCACGAATTTAGTAAAGGGGACTCAAGGGAAGCTAAGATTTATTCAAGCTATGTTTTGGGATACTGAAAGCAGGAAAAAGGAGTCCATGGATCATAAGGTAAGGGATATGTACTTCAAGTATGGTGAGAAAGTTTTGCTCAAAGTGTCTTTCATGAATGTAGTCATGGGGTTTGGTAAGAGGAGAAAGCTCATACCTCCATATATAGGTCCCTTTGAGGTTCTTGAGGAAGTAAGTCGAATTGCATATTGATTAGCTTTACCGTCGGAGTTGTTGGGAGTCCAACCAATATTTTATGTTTCAATGTTGAAAAGGTACCATAGGGATAGAGACTACATCATTAAGTAAGATCTGGTGCTTTAGATAAGGATTTAGATTACGAAGAGAAACCAGTAGCAATTCCAGATTAGGATATTTGAAAATTGAGGGAAAAGGAAATTCATTGGGTGAAGGTGTATTGGAAGTATCGTACGGTTGAGGAAACCACTTGGGAGATCGAGTAGGATATATGGGATTAGTACCCTCATTTGTTTGTGGATACAAGTACTCTTTTTCTTTTTCTTTTTTTGGCCTATATTACTCATTTGAGAATTTAGGGATGAATGCTATGTAAATTGGCATATGTTGTAATGACCCCCTACGTTGTTACGCATGAGTCCTATATTTAAAATCTTATGTCCAAATTCTTTTCGGTTTAGAAGTTATAAATTTCAGGCTAGACTAGTTTTAACCAATAGGCATGGCCTAGGGAAATATTGGAATGATTTAGATCGGGGTAGTGGTATTTGTTTAATTTCTAGTTAGCTAAGATGATTGAAACCCCATAGAAATTTATAGAACTGAATTTGGGTAAGTAGCACTTTCGAAATTGGTTTTACATAAAGGGCATTAATCATGATGTCTCAAGTTTAAGGTGTGTTGCACAAAATAAGATTTTTGAGAGAAAATAGAGATACTTTCCCATCAACACTACTATAGTGGTTGGTACACTACTATATGACAAGCGCCATAACAGAGAAATTAAAGGCAATCAATTACTATGACATCGATTGGTACTGATATAGCAGTACTTCTATAATGGTCAAGTACCACTATAGTGGTGAAAACCACAAATTTATTAAAATATTTATCAAAAATAATTTTTTTTTTAAAACTCATTCTGGGGCAATGGAAGGGGAAAACATGCTAGAATTTCTTTGTTGGCCTTTGTTGAGGTAAGAAATTCATATTCGTTAACTCATATTTAATTATTAAGTCTTAGAATTATCAATTCATGAAGTTCGGGGAGAGTTTTATAGTAGATTTAGGTTAATTGCTTGCCCAAGGGATAAAATTAAGGAATAAGTTAATGAATTTTAATTTTTAGTATTTAATTTATCCTTGCATTTCATTAATTCACTAATTTATTTATGTAATTGGTAGTTTTAGGTTAATTACGATAGAAAAGCCCAAGAACGGGAAGAGAATGTTCATAATTTTTCCTTTGGAGTTGTGCGTGAGCTATAAATCTTAGCATGTTAGGATATTTCTTTAGTTACATATTTATATGCATGTTCTAGACCACGATAAAGTAGAAATTATACAAAAGAGCAAAGGTTTGACATAGAGAAGTTATGCAAACTTGGTTCGAGGTAGATAATGGTATTGTAATTTAATCTAATTTGTTATACATGTGCATGTTAACTACCTTGTAGTACATCTTGTTAGTGAATGTTCTTTGGTGTGGTCTTCGAAAATGATATGCAGTTGTTACATGATTTCTCCCTACCTTACTTTTTAAATATGAAATGCTTGGTATTTAGAACGTTCTTATGGACTTTTGGTGGACCAATCCCGATACTTATGTCTGGGGTTTTAGTACATGGACAATAATTGTCCTCTACAGGTCATGGCTAGAGGGTAGTTGTATATTCATTATGTGTATGTACGAGGGTCAGGTGAGTTTGATGGTTCCATGAGTGAACTGGGGAAATATATTTTTTATACTTAATAAATTATCCTGACTTGTTTTTTTCTTGTCTTGGCTAAACTTGACTTGGTGATAATATATTGACTTGTTAGTTTAATTCCTAATTTTTCATTGTTGCTTGTTATGCTAACTGTATGTTTGTTAATCCTGGATTAACTTCTTGTACTATAACTTAGTTATATGTTCATATTCTCATCTTGGGTTGGCCAAATATCCCTACTAGTACATTGTTGTTTTTGTGTACTGATGTTATATTTGTATTTACTTTTATGAGTGTAGCGTATATTCCAGCAGCTCCTATGAAACCCCTCTTGTGATTCTAGCGGTTGAATTCAGATTTAAAGGTGAGCAGCATATCCGGGATACCATGGAATCTTTTCTTATAAGCATAGTCCTCTGGTTCTAAACTTATGTCTTATTTTAGTTTTGAGTGAATACCCTTCTTGATATTCTTAGATATTTTGGTAAGAAGAATTTTGGATCCTAGGAATAGTTATTACGTAAGTACTTTTCCATCTTTAGTTGTACATATGATTTGGTTTTAGATTAGATGATATATTGATATTGATAGATTAGTTACGCTATTTCTTCTAAGTATAGATTATGGAATTATCGTTCAGGATAGTTGGTTCTCCCATGAGGGATTAGTATGGGTTCCACTCTCGATGAGTTTGAGATGTGACACCATATTTATGAATCTCCTTATTTCCTTGAATATAGACCCAAGATACATGAAACTTATTTTCTTTTGAAGATTTATGTATCATATCTCTCTTTTACACTAGCCTCAAGCATTATATTACTGAACTTGCATATCAAGTATTCTACCTAGGTTCTACTCAACTAAATACTTCAGATTTTGTGGTCTATATCTAAACATCTAACTTAGCATTAACTCTGCCACGGGGGTCATCAGTTAAAAATGTGTCATCTAAAAATAATATATACCATAGCTTTTCTCCTTGGATATTTCACATCAATTAATCCATCACAAATGTTAATAAAAATGGGCTAATAGTTGATCTCTGATGCAACCTTGTCATACTTGCGAAGTTCTTTAAATCACATTTTCCTTCCTCAGGTCTTGTTTAAGACATACATATCTTTGATTTTCCTACTGTATGTCATACACACTTTTGGACTCTAAGAATGTCTATAGAACCTTTCATTGGACTTTGTTATATGACTTTCCTAAGTCGATGAACAATGTTTCTAGCTCCGCCATCCTCTTTTTGTAGTGTTATCTATAGCATTCTCTTTATAAGATTAATGACTTTTATATTTGAGCATCCTGACATGAGTTCAAACTGGTTAAAAAAATAGTCACACCACACCTCACCTACAACTCAAAGTAGTAAGAAAAAATTTTAATTCAAGATATAGTTTGATTCTATAGGTTTCTATTTCTATCATTTGAGATTGGGGTACACAGTTCATATCTCATTTCTGGAGAAATATGCAAAAAATGTTAGGTATAGGTTGAGCATAGCATAATATTTTACCCATATATTAATTTCAGTCTGAGCGGATCATACAAATACTTAAGGACATGTTTAGAGCCTATGTGGTTGATTTTGGAAGTCATTGAGATTAGTTTTTTCCTTTCACAAAGTTTACATATAATAACAGTTACTAGTCAAGCATTTTAATGGTGTCATTTTCCCATTGGTTAGTTTGATGTTAGACCATAGGGCACAAATTTGTTATGGAATTTCTTGGACAAGTTCAAGTTGATTCAAGAGTTGAAAATCTCATATCGCAGACTATGAAAAAGAACTCTTAAACTAGAAGGTTTATTGTGGGTTACATTGTGGATGAGTATGTCTTGTTAAAAGTTTCACTCATGTAGGGTACATTGTATTTTTAGAAAAAGTACAAGTTGTGATCGAGGTATATAGGCCCCTTATACATCCTACACAATATTTGAAAGGTGGCCTATTAGTTGGATTTTAATTTCCATATAATCTATTAGGTGTTCATATAGTTTCTCATGATTCTTCATTGAAGAAATACTATAAAGATAAATCCCACATATTACAGTTGGAGATTGTTCATATAAGAATCAGATATTTGAGGTGGTGTTGGTAGCCAATTTTTACAGAAACGTTCAAAGTTGAGGTGTAAAGAGATAGCTTCGGCAAAAGTGCGATGAAGGCATTAATCAGTTGAGAAGGATACTTAGATGTCTGATTTAGATGTGTGAAGAGGATATACAAATCTTCTTGATAGCTCAAATAATACTTTAAACCTATACATGGATGATCATTTGTTTAAGCAGTGGAATATGTAAAGACTAATTATATCATTTCGAGTTTCAAGATCTTTTATTCATAGTCAAGGATTCTTGAATATTTATTTAGTGCATTCTGACCAGCATGGTATGGATGACACTGGTTGTTGCATTTTGTAACAACAGAACCAAAACAAGTGATTTGAAAGGTTAAGAGTTGACCAAACTTAAATATGTGATGGAATAATTCATGAATTGAAGAAGGTTTATATGATGATTTTAGGCGTGTACGTATATTTCGATTGCCACCATGAGTTTCCATGATAAAAATCATATTATGGTTGCACCAGATATTTTTTAACTACAAAAATGGTGTAACAACAATAATGTCTTGCGACGGAGGAGGTTGGGATTGTGAAGGCTTGGGGCTTTGGTCAATAAAATCATATGGCTACTGATGACAACCACGTAGAGTTCACACCTAATTTCTCATTGGGATTATGTGCCCAATCGTGATTGTGAAAAAAGAATATCTATTAAAATTTAAATATTTCAAGTCGGGATTAAGACAATTATATATTCAGTTTGAGAATTTTAAAGCTCGGCCTAAGGCAATTTTGAGAAAATTTCAATCAATTAAGTATAATAAAAATTCAAACTTTTAATTTTCATATTATATTAAATTACCCACTTAAATTAAGTGTTTTATCTATGATTTAATACTACAAAGATGAGATTTGTATTTTTAGACTAAGAGATGATTAATGAATGCTTTGAAGGTCTATTACAAGTTAAAATGACTTGAAATTTTGATTTAGAACTATTTGAGAAAGGTAACCCAATTTTGCAATCAATTTGATATTTTTTAACTTGAAGCTTAAATTTAAAATTTTATTGGATGTTCATCTTGATGATTTGATATCTTATTTAACTTTATAGATCTAACTTTTGATTTGATTGTAAGTACTTAAAAGCTTTGAAAAAAGAAAAAAATATTAGAGATGGTTGAATGATATTATTTTGAAGTAAATTAAGACTTTGACTTAAGAAATGTTCTACTAATTAAATGAATAAAGAAATAAACTAAATTAATAGGGTGATGCATAAGTGAAGCGATGAGTGCTTATGTGGGCACCAAATGACATATCGATAATTTTTGTTTATTATGTTTTGTTGAATGAATTGATTATTTGTTTGATTAATTGAGAAAAATATCATGATTGTTAGTATGTCACAGGTAAAATTTTTCTATTTAATTTTATCTCAATTTATGTACATGTATGTCTAGCTAATAATAATTATGCTTTATTGAAATGACATACTATGCATACACAACTTTGAGTTGATTATGATATCCACTTTTAAATTGTATATGTTGAGTATGACACATGCATATTGATATTATCCGCATAAGGTATTGATATATACATTATGATCATTCGAACATCATGTGTAGGTGGTCTATGGAATGTGTTGATAATACAGTTATTCCCCATGGATCATTGTTGAGGGATATTCCCGGTAAGGAAATATGCATCATATTGGGAAGTGTTGTTTTAGATATAGAATAAGTGTAGTATCATTAATTCATTGACAATTATTTGTACATATAATTTCATATGTTGTGTATGTATTTAAAGCTAAGCTAATTCGGTAATGGATTGTCTGTTAATTACATTCATGTTCTTGATATATCTTGATTATTCATTATTGATTCATTTCACATGAATAACAAGATTGGTCAAGTATTTTTAATATCAATTCTTAATATTATCTTGTTGAGGTTGGTTGAGAGTGTAGTTGTTGAGTACATAATGTTCTTTTATACTCATACCACCATTGAGAACTCCTTATTAATCTTTAATTTTCTATTTTTTCCACTTGGACAATGTATTTAGACAAAATTATAATTGTTTTTAGTCTTTAGAGCTCTTACGTCATACTTTTAGGTTTTAGGTTGAGACTATAATTTTTGCATTGTTATTATACACGATTTATGTAATGTTACATATTGTTTTTTATATCCTTTAATTACTATTTGATAATAAAGAAAAATAGTTAAAATAGATTTTTGATATACCTATTGGGTTGGGGTATATGCATTTGGGTAAAGACAATAAGGAGAGTAGATAGTGACTATATATGTGTCTGGGTAAAGACAATAAAGAGAGTAGATGGTGACCAAGTAGCAAGTTAGTGACTCCAGTGGTCCCAGTCAATCTTGTTGAGGTGTGTCTGATCATTAGATTATGGTGATGACTTTTTCTTAGCGGACTTAGCATTTCTAATTGTCGAGTTGTATCTTGCATCTCATAATTAGTAGCTCAATGGCTCAAATACTTTGGAATTATATTTAAAGAATAATAATTTACTTTGACTTTCGTATATAATATTAAGCCCATTTAAGACTAGATATTTCTTCATTACTTAATCATCACATGCTTTAGCTTAGAGGGTCTGCCTTATGGGTAGCAGATCATCTGGTGTCCTATTACAATCTAGATGTCTTATTTGGATTGTGACAATAGAATAACAAATATTTTTTTATTTACTCTTAGAAGGTCTCAATTCCACAATTCTAACAAAAAATATTATCTTATCCATAAGTGTATTCAAAATTTTATATCTTTACTTCTTTATCACGATCACTTTTTAAAAAAACAAAAATTCTTTTTGTATAGGTATGCATTTTTCTCTATTTTTTTCAAGTTCTTTGTAGGGGGTGCGGATAACATGTGAAATAGATCTATTGTGAAATAGATCTATTATATGTATAATGGATCTATTTTTCTTTGTGCGTGGATATTTCTTAACTTCTCGATATATTTATATTTTAAGTCTATTTATGTTAGTTTTATCGATATTCATATCTTGGGGGGTGATATTCTAAATATATTATTTCATCCATATTTTGTCTCCAATATTTTAAATATTCGTAGTCTATCATTTTATCCTGTAGTAATTGTAGAGTTATAGATTTCTGTATAATAATTTATCCTAATTGTACTGTAATGTATATCTAATTCTAGATTTTCAATGTTATTTATTATCTTGTGTTGTTCTTCTCGTAGCGAGTTTATATAATTT